>NW_024412415.1:15929915-15941553 GCF_014898765.1 Herpailurus yagouaroundi | reverse complement strand
TTTTTTTTTTTTTTTTTTTTTTTTTTTTTTTTTTTTTTTTTAGGTGAATGACTCAGGTTAACACATTTTGGTAGAGCCTGAGGCAAAACTACAGCTGAAGAGTGATTGATATAATTAAGTTTTCATAAGGAAGATGCTTATCAAGATAATTCATTTCCTCTAAATCTTGTCCTAATTTTCTATTGATTTCATTACTATAGTAGTTTATTATAAAAATAAATGTGGCTGTAGCAATAAAGAATTGTATTTTCATAATTATAATTAGTGGAGAAATATACCTTTTTTTTTATTCATTAAACCTACCACTCAAAGCTTGGAACCTTGAATGCTCCTCCCTCCTTCCCTTCTCCTTTCCTCCTCTTCCTCCCTTTCTCCTCCCCTCCCTCCTTTCCATATATGATAAAGGTGTTCACTAACTGAGCACTCTCTGTCAGGTGCTGCTGTACTGGCATTTGTTCATTTGGTTGAATATTAAAGGCCTCCCTCAAATCCCCACTTTATAACTTAGGAACCTAAGACTCAGAGAGACTGAGTATGTTACTGAAGGACACACAGTTCTGTTGTCTGATTCCAGTGCCCTTACACTTAACCCACCAGCATCCTTGTGTTGCATATTTGCCACGTGCCAGGCACTGATGTAGGTTCTTGGGCCCCCACAGATGAATAAATCCTATAACATGATCCCAAGGAGCTTTCAGCCTAGTAGGATGGGACTAGAAATCAGTGCATAGGGCCTCCTGTGTGGCTCAGTTGGTTGAGCATCAAACTCTTGATTTTGGCTCAGGTCATAATCCCAAGGTCGTGGGATCAAGCCCCACATCACTCAGTGTGGAGCCTGCTTGGGATTCTCTCTCTTTCTCTCTCTCTCTCTCTCTCTCTCTCTCTCCCTCCCTCTGCCCCTCTCCCCCACTTATACATGCCCTCTATCTCACATAAATAATTGCAAGTTGAATTATGAAGCAGTGAGGTGTGTGTCATGGGACCACCAAGGAGTGGCCTGGAACCCGAGCCTAGAGGGTAGGAGTGGGCAGGGCTCAGAAAGGCTCCCTGGAAGATCTGTTCCTGGGCCAACCCTTCCAGATCAATCATAGTGAAGCAGTTGAGGAATAAGAAGATGGGCATCCTAGAAGGGAGGACATCAGGAGGAAAGTCACAGAGGTTAAGGGCTGGGCAGAAACACAAGCTATGTGTAATGGTTAAGTCAGTGGGATTTGGGGCTTAAATTGATGTGCGGTGTTGGAGAGAAGGAGAAATAGCAGATTTTTGGCTGGGGCTCTGGGATGAATGTAGCAGTGTCAGAAACAGATACAGGGAACATAGGAAGAGGGCCTGGTTAAGGTGGTGTGAGAATGAGTTCAAGTCTGAACATACTGAGTTTGAGGAGCTGTGCCACATCCTTGGGTCAACATTTAGTGGCAAGTTAAACATGTAACGTTTACAAAAAGTTGTAAAGTAATTAACTCAGCAAATATTTATAGAGACCTACCATTGACAATGTTCTAGGCACTGGAGTTACAGATGTAAATAAGTCTCTGTTGCATGGAGATTATATCCTAGTGGGATAAAGACAGATAATAAAGAAGTAAATCAGTAAGAAAATTTCAGAATTGTCATTGAAAAAAGAATGGGGTCATGTAAAAAGTCTCATGGAGTTCAACCTGAGTGTTCAGAGGAAACTTTCATATGGATACTCTGGGGTTAAAGTATTCCAGGCAAAGGGCATAGCAAGTGCAAATCTCCTGAGGTAGGCAGGAATGAACCCAGTCCTAGAGAAAGGTAATCAGTGAAGCTGAGGCTGAGGGAGGGGAGGGGGTGTGGTGAGTGAGGCTGAAGAGGAAGGCAGCCATGGGATCAGGAAATGCTTTAGGCATCTGGGAAGAGTCTGGATTCCATCTCATGTGAAATGGGAAGCCATTGGAGGGTTTGGGCCTGGGTAAATGCTAACGTTATCATTTAAGATGACAAAAACCAGCATACGAATTGTATTTCTTGTATACTCTCAACCAAATAAAGCAGTGTGAGGAACCGGCCTTTAAGGAAACTTGCCAAAGGATACCATGGATAGAGAGAAGTGGCTTCATGTGGTGGTCAGTGTTGTGAAGGCTGAAGTCAGAGTCCCAGGGTAGGAACATGGTCCTGGCACTTGCTCTGCCAGCAGTTCTCAAACCTTTGTGATCTGAGGACTGGATCTATCGATATTCGTCATATTAGAAATTAAAAAGGAGAAAACATTTAAACATTCCTTTTAATTCATTAAAAAAATGAACCTATGACATGTTTACCTAAATGACATATTTTAATGGAAAAAAAAAAAGATTGTATTTTCCAAAACAAAAAACAAGTTAGTGAGAAGAGTCATTTTTTATACTTCATTTCTTACTATTGGCACTGCAGGAGGCAGCTGGGTTCTCATATCTGCTTCTGTGTTCAGTTGGTTATGATATCACAAGTCATGTACACTCATGGGAGAATGACAGTGAAAATGAAATATACATAACTGCTTAGTATCATTGTGAAAATAGTCCTGACATGTGGATCTCCTAAAAGTTCCCTAGGCTACACTTTGAAAATCTTTGTGTTGGGGGATGACGTTGGACAGTCTCCTAACCTTGATGAGCCTTAGTTTCCCCATCTTTAAATTGAGGTCTGCTAATAGTACCAATCCCATAGGGTCATTGTGAGGACTTAACGAGTCAGTATATGTTGAACGCTTAAAATAGTGCCTGGTACATAGCAGGTGCTCAGTAAGTATCAGCTAATTTTATTTTTGTTACTGTGATTCTGAGTGGCAGTAAAAAATCTTCCAAGAAATTGCAAAAACTCATTTAAATTTTATTTTTACTGACCCTTCCCTTCCTGTCCTCTCTTGTTCCAATTATTAAATGAGGTTTCAAATCTGATTACCAGCTTGCAAATGCCACTGCCAAATAACTATAGGTTTTAATGCTAACCTGTTTGTAGTAATGATGGCACTTTGTGCCATAATTTCCCAGATTCTTTCTTTCTTCCTAATACCTGAAATCATCTCTTCTCAGCTAGTGGAAGCTGAATGGTGGAGGAGGTGGAGGAAGAGGTGATTTTACAGCATCAGTTTCTGCCTGGGGCTATAAGACTTCAGTTTGACTGCTTCTCCCCTCTTACATTTTCCACTGTAATCATAACATGAATTGATATATCGGGGAATGAAATTCAGATGTCATCATCAAATAGTTGATTTGTGTCAGGGTTTTTGTTTTGTTGTTGTTGTTTGTTTGTTTCTTGATAGGGGCAAGCAAAATTGTCAATCTTGGTTTCACAATGGAATTACCTGGGAAATTTTTTAAAACTACCAATGCCTAGATCATCCCACCCCTCAAAGACAGTGAATGAACTGGCCTGGAGTGTGATATGGGCATCAGGATTTTTAAAATCCTCCCAGTGTCCAAAGTATCACCAGGTAATGACTAAAACAAAAGGCCACATATTTCCTTTTTTATGGTAAAATATAATGAATCCACAGTGTATAATACTCAAATGACAGCTTAACAAATTGTTGTAGGACGAACACCCATGTAGCCATCATCCATTTCAAGAAACAGAACTTTGCCAAACTTCCAAGGCTCCCCTTGCTTTTTCTCAGTTATATTCTTTTTTCAACTCTTTAGAGATAACCATTACCTTGACATTTTATCATCACTTTGTTGCTTTGTTTTAAAATTTTCCCATATGAGCATGAATCCTTAAACAAGACAGAGTAGACTGACACATTTTTGGATTTTATTAATATGGAACCATACTTTGGCTGGCTTCTTTTGCTCAAACTTCTATATTTTTAAAACTCATTTGTATTTTTTTAAGCTTATTTATTTTGAGAGAGAGTGAGCATGCGCACCAGAGAGATTCCTAAGCAGGCTCCACATTGTCAGCATGGAGCCTGATATAGGGCTCAAACCCACAAACTGTGAGATTATGACCTGAGCTGAAACCAAGAGCTGACGCTTAAGCAACTGAGCCATCCAGGTGCCCCTTGTGGGGTGTGTGTGTGTGTGTGTGTGTGTGTGTGATATAGGTGTAGTTCCTTGCTTTTCACTATTCTATAGTATTCCATTATATCAATATACCACAATGTCTTTCTCCATTCCACTCCTCATGAATGTTTTGGTTGTTTCTGGTTTGGGGCTATTATGACCCGTGCTGCTATGAGCATTTTCTTGTCTCTCCTGGTACACGAAGGCAGATATTCTGAACGTGTATCTAGAAGTGGAATTGTTGCTCATCTGAAGAAAGCGAAGAGAGGCCAAGCAACAGTTCTGGTGGACTTTCAGGGTAGATAGGAGTTGGTGTGTGGGACCCCATTAACATTCCTGCTCTGGGCTGGGTGTCTGGAAGTGTGTACTGCTCTGAGCCACAGGCCCTGGGAGTGTTGATGGTCTGTCTATAGGAGGCAGCTGAGAAGCTCATCATCATTTGTTTCTGATTGTTGCCTAGGACTAGAAGGACAAGTTTCATGCCCATCAAGGGTAGAGATCTTCATGAAACACATTGCACTCTGGGCTGGGACCCAAGAGAAGCCTCTTGGCAATAGGGTCACAGGCTGCACTATGACAGGACAGCTGGCTGGTCCCCCAAACATCAAGCCTTCTATCCTCAGCATCTGCTAGAAGGAAGCAAACAGTCTCTGGAGAAAGAGAACATTTTCCTAGACCTTAAAGTAGTTCTTAAGTTCTGATTCTCTCCCTGATCTTAACAGGCAGTTTCCTTCTGTATTGTTAGTTCATTGATGCTTTGATAGAGATGTGCTTTGCTTTCTTTTTTCTCAACTTTTTTTCATTATCTTCAGCGGGCAGTTTGTTATAAATCAATTGTATGGCACATGCCCTCATCCTATACGAACACTGAACACCGTAAACCCAGGCTTGCTTCGGAGACCTCTGCTAAAATACCCTGAGGGTTAGGGTATTGATGATGAGCTAGCTCTTCCATTCTTTTCTCCAGGGAATGATGATGAGCTAGCTCTTCCATTCTTTTCTCATGGTTGTCTGAAGCTCTGGGCTACTGCCCTGCCATTCTGCAGGTTTTCTTTTGCCACATTGAGTCTGCGATCCTCCAAATGGCTGTTGGTGTTCTGTGTTACTTTGCTCCAAGCGTGGACATAGGCTGGGGTATGCTAGAACTGGTCCATATTGGTTCATAAAGATAATTGTTTAGTTTTGAGAAATTATGTGAGCCAGTGTTTAAACACAGCTATTACTAAAAATTGAATTATATAAACTTAACAGAGGACCATGGGGGAAAGGAAGGGGAAAAAAGAGTTTCAGAGAGGGAGCTAAACCTAAGAGACTCTTGAATACAGAGAACAAACTGAGGGTTGATGGGAGGAGTGGGAGAGGTGGGAAATGGGTGATGGGCGTTGAGGAGGGCACTGTTGGGATGAGCACTGGGTGTTATAAGCCGCAAATCACAGGAATCTACCCTCCAAACCAAGAGCAAACTGTATACACTGTATGTTAGCTAACTTGATGGTAAATTTTAAAAATAAATAAATAAATAATATTGAAACAAAGTTTATCAATCCTCAAAACTCATCACTTTCTAATCATTTTACCATGTTTTACTATTTATGCAGCTGAGGTTATTTATGTCTATCGGATATATATGATGGAAGTGATATCACTGCATAAAGAGCCATGGGAGAAATATTTACACCATGGAAATTGGCAAATGCTCCACATTGGGCCTTCTTTTTTTTTTTTTAAGAGCCTGCTGTTAAATACTTAATATATTTACTAGACATAGGACACCTTTTCAAATCCTTATAGCAGAGTTCAGACAGACTCAAAGAATACAGTTTAACAGGACTCAAAGGATTATGAAAGTAAATGATCAATTAGAGAACTTAATAACTGGTAATTAGAAGTGGCCATTCTGAGTCATAACCCTATTCTTGTTGATAGCAGTCCCCAATGATGCTGTCTCATCTAAATCCTGTATTGGCTATTTATTGGTGGTAGAATTCAACTTTTCTGCCTATTTTTGACCTAACCTCAAAAAGAATGATGTTGAACAGATCTTTCCTACATGGATCCCAGGCCTCAACTCTGAGACACACAAAGAATAAAACAGTTTCTTTCCTCTCTCATCTACCTCACTCCTCGTTTTCTCTTTTCTGTTCTCATTTTTCTTCCTGCCCTGACATTGAACTCTCTCCAAGATGATTGACAGCAGGAAAGTCCATGGTCCTTACATCTTCCCACAGGGCTAACCTTGCTCAGAAAACAGTAATCCATATATTTCAGTGTTTGGTTTATTCAGTGTTGAATAAAGCCACCTGTGGAACTTCAGCAAAATAGTCCAGGTTGAGATTTGGCCTTTGAAAATTGGCCTTCATTTCTCCTTCTCTTGAATAAATATACACCCATCTCAAGAATAAACAATGACGCTAAGATAGGGTAGTCCAAATCCATATTTAGCAGTAAAGAAACCAAAATATTCTCTCTTTGGTATAATCTACACACACAGGACATAACTTAATGGATTGCCTTATTTACATAACTATATGGAAACTACCTTTAGGTCCTCTGTCCAGAACATTGCATTTAAGATTCCTCATTGCTTTCTGAACTCCCCTAAGAAGAACATGTACTTTAGAATATATTCAAAACTCAGCACTTCTCCCTGCTGGTCACCTGACTTCCCTCTTTCATCTGGCTTCTGCAGTAGTCTCCTAACTGGTTTCTCAGCTTCCACCACTGCCCCTCTTCAGTCTGTTCTCAGCACGGCATCCAGAGTGATTCTGTTAAAATATAAATTAGATCAGGTTATCCCTTTGCTCAAAATTCTCTAATGTCTTCCCATTTCACTTAGGGAATAAGCCATAGTTACCTACATAGGATCCAACTCCTTCTTTCTTTGACATCCATTATTCTCCCTATAGGTCACTCACTCTTCTCTATCCAATTGGACTGCCTTGCTGTCCTCTGAACAGATGCTATCTTTCCTTGGGGATTTCTCCTGGGATCTACTTGTAGTATGGAATGCTCCTGTCCCAGAAAGCTGCATAATTAGATCCCTTATTTCATTCAGATCTTTTCTCAGTGTCACTTCTTAGTGACATTTTTGCCAGTCACCTTATTACAATTACAACCCTCCCTATCTACCTTTCCTATCTGCCTTTCTTCTCTAGTGTTTATCACTTGTATATATGTATATATAGCTTGTTTATTGCTTGTTTTCTTAGAATGCAAATTTTATGAAGAATTTGTGTCTGATTATAGCATGTTGAATTACCGTTGCCTAAAACCTAGCACCTGGCACAAAATAGATTTTTGATAAATATTGAGTGAATGGATGGATGAATGTATGATAGAGTGGTAGAACAGACATTGGTTAGGAGCTGGAGACCTAGGTTTTGGTTTTGCCTTTTCCAGTGATAAGCTCTACAATACTTACTACATTTTGTTTCTACATGTCTGTGTAGTTCTCAACAAAATGGGAATACAACAACAGTTTCACATGCCTCACCAATTTTCAGTGAGGCTCATGCAAGGAAGTACTCTGTACAAGTGTATGGGGTATTTTATTTGCCTAACTCATTTATACCCAGTATACTGAGCAGCTAGCTCCATTCCCACTTTATTTTAAACCACTCCCAAGAAAAAACTCTCCATTTGAACACAGGGTAGGGCTGACACATTCATTTCTGCATCTCCCTCTGAATATTTTAGTGGGTCCTTTACTTATCACTTAGATCAGATCATTAGATTTACTCTAAAAGCCATTGAGGGGGCACCTGGGTGGCTCAGTCGGGTGAGCGTCCAACTTCAGCTCAGGTCATGATCTCACGGTTCATGAGTTTGAGCCCCGCGTCCAGCTCTGTGCTCATAGCTCAGAGCCTGTTTCAGATTCTGTGTCTCCCTCTCACACTCTGTCTCTTTCTCTCAAAAATAAATAAACGTTAAAAAAAATTTTTTTTAAATAAAAGCCATTGAGAACCTCAAGAATTCAATAGCTCCCCACAGGGCCAGGGCCTTCTGTGTGTCTAGTGGTGTCTTGGGTGTTCTGCATATGTGATCTCCTTTTGTCTCCATGGTAGCTGTGCAAGGAGAGCGTGGCTTTATTTTAAAGATGAACAAGTTGAAGTTTAGAGGGATCTAGTATCCTACTGAGACAGCAGGGATGATAAGAGACAGAGTCAGGGGAGAACTCATGTCTGTCTGTTGCTAATATCTAACTCTCATGCATCGCAGGAGATTGAGATATTTAATTCAAGAGCCTAAAAGTGAATATTCTTCTGTGAATGGTGTTTCTCACTGACATGTTATTTCTTTTTAGACCGTTTACGACCAGTGGTTCATTACCCTTTTTAACATTGTTTACACATCACTTCCTGTTTTAGCCATGGGGATTTTTGACCAGGTATGTATTTTTTTCTGTCTTTATAACTTATTTTACTCTTTTGATGCTTTTTAGTTGTTTCTAGATTCTAAGTAGAAAATACAAGTCATGGAAATTCCTAGAATTTCAGTTGTTTGAATACATGTTGCGTGGATCAGAAACCCTTCCAGATCCCCCACATCTCCCAAACGGTCCTGTGATCAAAGTTTGGCTACTCTTTTCTTTGAGACTCACACCCCACATTATTGCTTTAAAGGCTCTGAGACATCCTACATGAAATGGCCTCTAATTTTATGTTGGTCCAGCATTTCCCAGGTTTATAGGACTTTACTTCTATTTATTTATTTTTCATATAGCACCTATTAATATGCCTCAGAACTAGTGCCTTGTGGTTCACATGCTGGGAAATGCTACATTAGCCTCTGAATGCAGAGAACCACATAGTGATAGAAAATCATGGAACCTGCTGGATTGCAGACGGCCAGCATCTGTGGTGAGATTTCCTTGGCCAGCACAGCCCAGAACAGGAACTAGAGTTCAGTGGAATACCCTGCCAATGGGAGAGGAAGACATGAAGCCCCACAGCCATGGAAAGAAGGGACATAGTCTTTTTTTCTAGCTCAAATTGCTTGAGAGGAGAGGGAATCAATTACAAAAATGGTGGATCCTTGTCATACTCATTGCCTTGGAAGGTACTTCCTGGAAGGGAGAAGTCTGGCTGCCTATGAGGAAGTGGAAGGCTAGCCAGAGGAGTTTCCATGGCACAATTAGAATGTATTATTTAAAAAAAAATTATTTTGGAAGTATATTTGAAGAGACCAGATTTTCTCCAGGCTGCTGTTAGACCCGTTTGCTAGGCCTCATTTTTCTGGCTCAAAGCTGTCTATTTCAAAATATAAATTGTCACATTGTGAGCTCACTCCACCCTCCCATTCTGTGCCTTTGTAGTTAGTTGTCTCACTTCTTGTATGTAAAAAGGGCAGTTTGTGAACAACATATTTTGTGGAATTCTATAAAAACATAACGAACTCCTAAAGACCTTAGATGTAAAGGATTAAGCACATTCATTTCCAAGTGCCTGTGTTTACAAGCGTTTCTTTTCCCAGTGCTTTGTAGCTGCCCAGAATGTGGAATAAAATAATAAAAATAAAGCAGTTTCTGGGAAAAGATGGTTATTGTGCAATTCTAAAAAAAATATAATAAGGCCCCTTATTGCCATCAAGTTAAGTGTCTGCCCCTCTCCTTTCTTACTTTGTCAACTTTGGCCCCTACATAGATCACAGGATCATGAAATGTTATGCTGTAAGGCCTCCGTGATCACCTATGATCTGCTCATTTTATAAGGAGGAAACCAAGGCTCAAGTCGCTGCCCTAAAGCCAGACAGCCGGTGTGTGACAGAACTCAGCCTAGTGCCAGGCCACCTGAGTCTGAGATTGCTATGCTATTATTATTGTATAACATTATTTTATTATTTATTTATTTATTTATAGAAGCATCTGTTTGTTTTTTTTTTTTAATTACTTATGGTGTGGCAGTAACACTGCTGAATACATGAATTTAATCATGACAGTGGTCCTGTGAGGGAGGTGCTATTGTTTGCATGTCTGGAGATCAGGAAACTGAGGCTCAGACAGGTTAATAATGGGTGTAAGATTATATACCTGCTAAGCAGCAGAACTAGGGTTTGAACTCAGGGTTTTCTGGTTTCAAAGCCTCTGAATGTCATTTGACCAGTCACTGGACTAGAGAAGGAAGTACCAGCAGCATTTCAAAATGGGACCTCCTAAAGAGAATATGTCAGTATTCATCATAGAACCCCATTCAACAAGGCTGGGGCCATCCCACAAGCAGGGAAGGGAACCTGGTCTGCCCCCAGAGTTCATGCCTATGTTGTTCCCATTTTGGGTGCTTCTCCTCTACTCATGGTCCTCTGATGTCCCCGGTGGTCAGGCCTTGCCATCCTTTTTGGTTTGGGCATTTGGCTTTAGTGCTCACTGGTCATCAGCATTACTTTGGAGCTGGTTGGAAATGCTGTCTCAGGCCCTACCCCCAACCTATTGAATCATCATTTGCTCCCCAGATGATTTATGTGCATATTAAGTTTGAAAAGCACTGTTTTAATTTCTCCCAAGATACTTTTGGGGCCACACATACCTTCTCATTCTGTCTACATTATTTCTGTCAAACAGCCGGGGTTGGAATCCTCACTGTGTAGAACACTCAGCTCTTCAGGCTCAGCTTCCTCCCCACCCCCCCCACCTTCCCCCAATCCCCCTTTCCCTGTTTCCCTTCTGCTCTTCCTCCTGTCACACAGTTGGGGACTCAGATTGGCCAGGTCCTACTCTGCGGCTCTCTGCTGCCATCTCCTGGTCACTACCACTCACTGACTTGGCAATTAACCCCTGAGCCCCATTGGCTGCAAGAGCATTCTGGGAGTGAGTGTGGCTGTAGGAAAGCAGAGAAAAGAAACTTTAGTCTGAAGCTAAGGATCTAGGTGCAAGTCAAGTTCTGGCTATGCAATAAGAGCTATATGATCTCTCATGACTCTCGGAGACTCAAATTCCTCTTGTGTAAAATAGGGATCATTTTATTATCTTCTGTATTATTGTGGGAATGAAAACAAGCTAATTAATAGTGTTTATTAGGGTATGCTTAGACTTGCACTTGCCATTTCCTGAGATGGCGAATTCAGGGCCTCCCTGACTTCTCAAGCCTTCTCCACTGAAGTAACACTTTATTGACAGGATGTGGATGACCAGAACAGCATGGACTATCCCCAGCTCTATGAACCTGGACAGCTCAATCTGCTGTTTAACAAGCGTAAATTTTTTATCTGCATGGCACATGGCATCTACACCTCATTGGCCCTTTTCTTCATACCCTATGGAGCCTTTTACAATGTGGCCGGAGATGATGGGCAGCACGTTGCTGACTACCAGTCTTTTGCAGTTACCATGGCTACATCGTTGGTCATTGTGGTCAGTGTGCAGGTAACCCTGTTGCTGAAAATAACTTGATGGCTTTACAACTTTTAAAATCCATTTTTATTATTGACTCATTTTGTCTACTTGTTGGGGGGAAAAATAATCCTAAAGGAATCCCGGAGTTTCTTTTTAACTATGCATCTTGAGATGAAAACAGAAAGCTGTAACATAAATAACCAGATGTGGGAGATTAGCATTAGGTGTCTATAATCTCTGTGTTAGTAAAGACCTCACAATTAATCACTTCTTAGGGCTGAGCATTGTATGTATGCATACATGA
>NW_024412415.1:15870927-15929905 GCF_014898765.1 Herpailurus yagouaroundi | reverse complement strand
TACACTACTGCTTCCTTCTTGTGTTTGAAAAAGGAAAGTTTTCCAACAATAACAGAGAGAAACTTTCCCATGATTTCTATAAGGCTTAATAACTTCCAGGTTTTAAAGTGAAACTTAAAATTTATTTGGCAATACATATCTATGAAATTATTTGAGAGGTTCAGTGTTATATTTTGGCATATCTGAACCTAAACTCAGAGAAGCTCTTCGGGTAGGTATGATTTTTAATAATCCATTAACTTTCACTGGGCATCTTGAGTTTGTGTCTATTTCCTTTTTAATGCAAATGGTGGACAATACCATTCACTATTGAGTTAGAGTTCACAGAAGTTCATTCCTATTCATTAAAATCTGTACCTCTGGGTGGATACAGCAAGCAATGTGACCTGTTGTATTTTTTGTTTGTTTTTTTAAGGAGCAAATATCAGTCAAGGACTTGGTTTTTAGAGTTTAAATTGCCTTTGGGCCATCCTTTGTCTATCCTATAAACAATCTTTTTTTTTTTTTTTTTTTTCACAAATCTTAGCTGCTCATTTTCAACAAAGAATCTCATTAAACCCCAGACTTTCTCTTCACAACTTAAAAATAAACATTTATTATGTTAAATGAACCAAATGCAAACATATTGCTTTTAAAGGATGTCTCTGCCATTCCTTGGTCCAAGTGAGTATCATGAAATCTATACCAAAGCGATCTAACACTTGACATCTTGAGAGTTCAAAATTCAGAGACAGGTAGTATCCAAAAGCAGAACCAGATTTCTCCACTCAAAAGGAGTTCTGTTTGTCTGTCTCACAACTAAATAAAGCATGCTGTTGCTTTGCAAATCTTCCGTGTCTAGGTCAGTTCTGTGGTAGAGAGGGAAATAATGGAGTGATTTGGAAGCATCTGACATAGTTAAGACATTCATCATGACAGTCCATTACTGGGGCAAGGTGTATATCACCTCACAAGGAGCTGTTGCTCCATTGTTTCTTATAGCTCTTGCTACCGTACTGGACACTCCAACCTGTTTTGTTGCATTTTGATCATTGAGCAGGCTCTATGTATACTTTTATGTTTCCAGCCTAGAGACATAGGTGATCTACTCCTTGCCATGAGGGCACATTTCCAGTTTTCTGGATTCTCCTTCTGATGGGGAGGACAGTTGTGGAACATCTTTTTAGTGGTAACAGCTTATTCACCAGGTCAGGCTTGTTACTTGGTGCTCCAAAAGATGATTTTAAAGGTAGTAACTGAGATAAAAGGCCAGTATCTAAAGTAAAAAGCAAATGAGAAATATTCTTCAAACTGTCATTATCATTATCTGCTATGTAAGTAAGGATAAAAAAAATTACCTGGAAAATTCACTGTAGATATGATAGGTATTGCATGTTTAGTGAAGTTGTTTTTCATAATGAATTCTACAATTTTTGGTTAATGTTATCTTTTTAATTAAATAAAGCCTTTTGATAGTTGTACATATCTTTTTCTTTTTCCTTTTGCCCCTCCATAGTTTATTTTCTTATATGCTATTATAGCGATGTGTTTTTATATTAACTTTAGATTTAGAAGCTCTTTTCCCTATAAAATTCAGAGATTCTGTTGGGTATGACAGTTACCTTTCTCCTTTTTCACAAATTTGGAGGCCACGGAAACAATTATATTTTAAAAACTTTTTTTTATTCACAAAAAAGAATTTTATGTTCCATATTTTGGAGTTTTTTTTTTAATTTTTTATTTTATTTTATTTTTTTGAAGTGTCTTTTTTTTATTTATATATGAAATTTATTGTCAAATTGGTTTCCATACAACACCCAGTGCTCATCCCAAAAGGTGCCCTCCTCAATACCCATCACCCACCCTCTCCTCCCTCCCACCCCCCATCAACCCTCAGTTTGCTCTCAGTTCTCAACAGTCTCTTATGCTTTGGCTCTCTCCCACTCTAACCTCTTTTTTTTTTTTCCTTCCCCTCCCCCATGGGTTCCTGTTAAGTTTCTCAGGATCCACATAAGAGTGAAACCATATGGTATCTGTCTTTCTCTGTATGGCTTATTTCACTTAGCATCACACTCTCCAGTTCCATCCACGTTGCTACAAAAGGCCATATTTCATTTTTTCTCATTGCCACGTAGTATTCCATTGTGTACATAAACCACAATTTCTTTATCCATTCATCAGTTGATGGACATTTAGGCTCTTTCCATAATTTGGCTATTGTTGAGAGTGCTGCTATGAACATTGGGGTACAAGTGCCCCTAGGCATCAGTACTCCTGTGTCCCTTGGATAAATTCCTAGCAGTGCTATTGCTGGGTCATAGGGTAGGTCTATTTTTAATTTTCTGAGGAACCTCCACACTGCTTTCCAGAGCGGCTGCACCAATTTGCATTCCCACCAACAGTGCAAGAGGATTCCCGTTTCTCCACATCCTCTCCAGCACCTATAGTCTCCTGATTTGTTCATGTTGGCCACTCTGACTGGCGTGAGGTGATACCTGAGTGTGGTTTTGATTTGTATTTCCCTGATAAGGAGCGACGCTGAACATCTTTTCATGTGCCTGTTGGCCATCCGGATGTCTTCTTTAGAGAAGTGTCTATTCATGTTTTCTGCCCATTTCTTCACTGGGTTATTTGCTTTTCGGGTGTGGAGTTTGGTGAGCTCTTTATAGATTTTGGATACTAGCCCTTTGTCCGATATGTCATTTGCAAATATCTTTTCTCATTCCGTTGGTTGCCTTTTAGTTTTGTTGGTTGTTTCCTTTGCTGTGCAGAAGCTTTTTATCTTCATAAGGTCCCAGTAATTCACTTTTGCTTTTAATTCCCTTGCCTTTGGGGATGTGTCGAGTAAGAGATTGCTACGGCTGAGGTCAGAGAGGTCTTTTCCTGCTTTCTCCTCTAAGGTTTTGATGGTTTCCTGTCTCACATTCAGGTCCTTTATCCATTTTGAGTTTATTTTTGTGAATGGTGTGAGAAAGTGGTCTAGTTTCAACCTTCTGCAAGTTGCTGTCCAGTTCTCCCAGCACCATTTGTTAAAGAGACTGTCTTTTTTCCATTGGATGTTCTTTCCTGCTTTGTCAAAGATGAGTTGGCCATACGTTTGTGGGTCTAGTTCTGGGGTTTCTATTCTATTCCATTGGTCTATGTGTCTGTTTTTGTGCCAATACCATGCTGTCTTGATGATGACAGCTTTGTAGTGGAGGCTAAAGTCTGGGATTGTGATGCCTCCCGCTTTGGTCTTCTTCTTCAAAATTACTTTGGCTATTCGGGGCCTTTTGTGGTTCCATATGAATTTTAGGATTGCTTGTTCTAGTTTCGAGAAGAATGCTGGTGCAATTTTGATTGGGATTGCATTGAATGTGTAGATAGCTTTGGGTAGTATTGACATTTTGACAATATTTATTCTTCCAATCCATGAGCAGGGAATGTCTTTCCATTTCTTTAAATCTTCTTCAATTACCTTCATAAGCTTTCTATAGTTTTCAGCATACAGATCCTTTACATCTTTGGTTAGATTTATTCCTAGGTATTTTATGCTTCTTGGTGCAATTGTGAATGGGATCAGTTTCTTTATTTGTCTTTCTGTTGCTTCATTGTTAGTGTATAAGAATGCAACTGATTTCTGTACATTGATTTTGTATCCTGCAACTTTGCTGAATTCATGTATCAGTTCTAGCAGACTTTTGGTGGAGTCTATCGGATTTTCCATGTATAATATCATGTCATCTGCAAAAAGCGAAAGCTTGACTTCATCTTTGCCAATTTTGATGCCTTTGATTTCCTTTTGTTGTCTGATTGCTGATGCTAGAACTTCCAGCACTATGTTAAACAACAGCGGTGAGAGTGGGCATCCCTGTCGTGTTCCTGATCTCAGGGAAAAAGCTCTCAGTTTTTCCCCGTTGAGGATGATGTGAGCTGTGGGCTTTTCATAAATGGCTTTGATGATCTTTAAGTATGTTCCTTCTATCCCGACTTTCTCAAGGGTTTTTATTAAGAAAGGGTGCTGGATTTTGTCAAAGGCCTTTTCTGCATCGATTGACAGGATCATATGGTTTTTCTCTTTTTTTGTTGTTAATGTGATGTATCACGTTGATTGATTTGCGAATGTTGACCCAGCCCTGCATCCCAGGAATGAATCCCACTTGATCATGGTGAATAATTCTTTTTATATGCCGTTGAATTCGATTTGCTAGTATCTTATTGAGAATTTTTGCATCCATATTCATCAGGGATATTGGCCTGTAGTTCTCTTTTTTTACTGGGGCTCTGTCTGGTTTAGGAATCAAAGTAATACTGGCTTCATAGAATGAGTCTGGAAGTTATCCTTCCCTTTCTATTTTTTGGAATAGCTTGAGAAGGATAGGTATTATCTCTGCTTTCAACATCTGGTAGAACTCCCCTGGGAAGCCATCTGGTCCTGGACTCTTATTTGTTGGGAGATTTTTGATAACCGATTCAATTTCTTCGCTGGTGATGGGTCTGTTCAAGCTTTCTATTTCCTCCTGATTGAGTTTTGGAAGAGTGTGGGTGTTCAGGAATTTGTCCATTTCTTCCAGGTTGTCCAATTTGTTGGCATATAATTTTTCATAGTATTCCCTGATAATTGTTTGTATCTCTGAGGGATTGGTTGTAATAATTCCATTTTCATTCATGATTTTATCTATTTGGGTCATCTCCCTTTTCTTTTTGAGAAGCCTGGCTAGAGGTTTGTCAATTTTGTTTATTTTTTCAAAAAACCAACTCTTGGTTTCGTTGATCTGCTCTACAGTTTTTTTAGATTCTATATTGTTTATTTCTGCTCTGATCTTTATGATTTCTCTTCTTCTGCTGGGTTTAGGCTGCCTTTGCTGTTCTGCTTCTATTTCCTTTAGGTGTGCTGTTAGATTTTGTATTTGGGATTTTTCTTGTTTCTTGAGATAGGCCTGGATTGCAATGTATTTTCCTCTCAGGACTGCCTTCGCTGCGTCGCAAAGCATTTGGATTGTTGTATTTTCATTTTCGCTTGTTTCCATATATTTTTAAATTTCTTCCTAATTGCCTGGTTGACCCACTCATTCGTTAGTAGGGTGTTCTTTAACCTCCATGCTTTGGGAGGTTTTCCAGACTTTTTTCTGTGGTTGATTTCAAGCTTCATAGCATTGTGGTCTGAAAGTATGCATGGTATGATTTCAATTCTTGTAAACTTATGAAGGGCTGTTTTGTGACCCAGTATATGATCTACCTTGGAGAACGTTCCATGTGCACTCGAGAAGAAAGTATATTCTGTTGCTTTGGGATGTAGAGTTCTAAATATATCTGTCAAGTCCATCTGCTCCAATGTCTCATTCGGGGCCCTTGTTTGTTTATTGACCGTGTGTCTAGATGATCTATCCATTTCTGTAAGTGGGGTGTTAAAGTCCCCTGCAATTACCACATTCTTATCAGTAAGGTTGCTTATGTTTATGAGTAATTGTTTTATATATTTGGGCGCTCCGGTATTCGGCGCATAGACATTTATAATTGTTAGCTCTTCCTGATGGATAGACCCTGTCACTATTATATAATGTCCTTCTTCATCTCTTGTTACAGCCTTTAATTGAAAGTCTAGTTTGTCTGATATAAGTATGGCTACTCCAGCTTTCTTTTGGCTTCCAGTAGCATGATAAATAGTTCTCCATCCCCTCACTCTCAATCTAAAGGTGTCCTCAGGTCTAAAATGAGTCTCTTGTAGACAGCAAATAGATGGGTCTTGTTTTTTTATCCATTCTGATACCCTATGTCTTTTGGTTGGCGCATTTAATCCATTTACATTCAGTGTTATTATAGAAAGATATGGGTTTAGAGTCATTGTGATGTCTGTATGTTTTATGCTTGTAGTGATGTCTCTGGTACTTTGTCTCACAGGGTCCCCCTTAGGATCTCTTGTAGGGCTGGTTTAGTGGTGACAAATTCCTTCAGTTTTTGTTTGTTTGGGAAGACCTTTATCTCACCTTCTATTCTAAATGACAGACTTGCTGGATAAAGGATTCTCGGCTGCATATTTTTTCTGTCTAGCACACTGAAAATCTCGTGCCAATTCTTTCTGGCCTGCCAAGTTTCAAAAGAGAGATCAGTCACGAGTCTTATAGGTCTCCCTTTATATGTGAGGGCATGTTTACCCCTTGCTGCTTTCAGAATTTTCTCTTTATCCTTGTATTTTGCCAGTTTCACTATGATATGTCGTGCAGAAGATTGATTCAAGTTACGTCTGAAGGGAGTTCTCTGTGCCTCTTGGATTTCAATGCCTTTTTCCTTCCCCAGTTCAGGGAAGTTCTCAGCTATTATTTCTTCAAGTACCCCTTCAGCACCTTTCCCTCTCTCTTCCTCCTCTGGGATACCAATTATGCGTATATTATTTCTTTTTAGTGTATCACTTAGTTCTCTAATTTTCCCCTCATACTCCTGGATTTTTTAATTTCTCTTTTTCTCAGCTTCCTCTTTTTCCATAACTTTATCTTCTAGTTCACCTATTCTCTCCTCTGCCTCTTCAATCCGAGCTGTGGTGGTTTCCATTTTGTTATGCATTTCGTTTAAAGCGTTTTTCAGCTCCTCGTGACTGTTCCTTAGTCCCTTGATCTCTGTAGCAAGAGAATCTCTGCTGTCAGCTATACTGTTTTCAAGCCCAGCGATTAATTTTATGACTATTATTCTAAATTCACTTTCTGTTATATTATTTAAATCCTTTTTGATCAGCTCATTAGCTGTTGTTATTTCCTGGAGATTCTTCTGAGGGGAATTCTTCCGCTTGGTCATTTTGGATAGTCCCTGGCATGGTGAGGACCTGCAGGGCACTTCCCCTGTGCTGTGGTGTATAACTGGAGTTGGTGGGCGGAGCCGCAGTCAGACCTGATGTCTGCCCCCAGCCCACCGCTGTGTCCACAGTCAGACTGGTGTGTGCCTTCTCTTCCCCTCTCCTAGGGGCGGGATTCACTGTGGGGTGGGGTGGCCTGTCTGGGCTACTTGCACACTGCCAGGCTTGTGATGCTGGGGATCTGGCATCTTAGCTGGGGTGGGTAGGCAAGGTGCACAGGGGCAGGAGGGGCAGGCTTAGCTTGCTTCTCCTTAGGTGATCCACTTCAGGAGGGGCCCTGTGGCCGCAGGAGGGAGTCAGATCCGCTGTCGGAGGTTTGGCTCCGCAGAAGCGCAGAGTTGGGTGTTTGCGCGGAGCGAGCAAGTTCCCTGGCAGGAACTGGTTCTCTTTGGGATTTTGGCTGGGGGATGGGCGGGGGAGATGGCGCTGGCGAGCGCCTTTGTTCCCCACCAAACTGAGCTCTGTCTGTCGTCAGGGGGTCAGCAGCTCTCCTTCCCTTTGTCCTCCAGCCTTCCCGCTTTCTGAGCAGAGCTGTTAACTTATGACCTCCCAGACGCTAAGTCGCGCTTGCTGTCGGAACACAGTCCGTCAGGCCCCTCCGCTTTTTGCAAGCCAGACTCGGGGGCTCTGCTTGGCCGGCGAGCCGCCCCTCCGCCCCGGCTCCCTCCCGCCAGTCCGTGGAGCGCGCACCGATCGCCGCCCTTCCTACCCTCTTCCGTGGGCCTCTCGTCTGCGCTTGGCTCCGGCAACTCTGTTCTGCTACTCCTCTGGTGGTTTTCTGGGTTATTTAGGCAGGTGTAGGTGGAATCTAAGTGATCAGCAGGATGTGCGGTGAGCCCAGCGTCCTCCTACGCCGCCATCTTCCTCCTATCTCCCATCTTTTGGAGTTTTAAAAATAAATTATTCAAAATTATTTACCTTTGATATCAGGGCTTTATAAAAATGATACCCTTGCTCCCTCAGGGGCTTCTTCCTTAGGACTCAAAGTAACCACTGTTCCCTCATTCAAGATGTTATGGGTGGGGCTATCCAGGTCTTTTTGATTCAGGCCTATGGGCCAATTGTCTCTCCAAGATTGATTTTCTGCCTTCTGGCTCCTCAAGGGTAACCATGGCCTAACCCACCTAGCCTTTAATGTTAACATTGCCATCTTAAATAACCATTGTGCAATTGTTAAAACTATGAAATTAGCATTGGTACTACTAACTGAAGTACAGACTTGATTCAGATTTCTTTAGTTTTTCCATTAACAACCTTTTTCTGTTTCAGTATCCTACACTGCATTTAGTTGTAATGTCTCCTTAGTCTCCTATAACCTCTGACTTTATGCAGTCTTTCTTTGTCTTTCATGGCCTTGATACTTTTTTTTTAACGTTTAATTATTTTTGAGAGAGACAGAGCTTGGGGGGGGCAGGGGGGGGCGGATAGAGAGAGAGAGGGAGACACAGGATCCAAAGCAGGCTCCAGGCTTTGAGCTGTCGGCACAGAGCCTGACTTGGGGCTTGAACTCACTAACCGTGGGATCATGACCTGAGCCGAAGTCAGACATTTAACTGACTGAGCCACCCAGGTGTCCCTCATGGCCTTGATACTTCTGGATACTAGTGATCAGGTATTTTGTAGAATTTTTCTGGATTTGTCCAATCCTTTCTTAGGGATAGATGGAGATTGTGGATTTGGGGTAAGATTCACAAAGAGGTGCTGTGCCCTTCTTGTCATATCCTATCAAGGAGCATGTGATATCAGCATGACTTATTACCGGTGATGGTGACCTCATTTACTTATATGGATGATGTTCTTCAGGTTTCTCCATTCTAAACTATGTTTCCCTTTTCATACTCTGTTCATTAGAAGTGAGTCACTAAATCTAGCCCAATATGTTCAAGTGGAGGAGAATTAAGCTCCATTTCTTAGCAGAGTTTCAAATAATTGGTGGTCATATGTCAAAACCATAACAGTATAATTTAAGGCAATACTGATACAAAAAACTGGGGCCCATGATTTGCCCAGGATACACAGCGACTGCATTGCAGGTTTACGACTAGGATCCACTAGACTTATTTCCTGAATCAAATATTTATTTATTTTACTTTCAATAAAGGCATTTGTGAATGTACCATGAAAAACATGGGGCAAGCATTTCCTACAACACAATTATTACTGGGCTTATAGGGTAGTTAGGCACACTTGGGAAACACACCCAGAGTCGTACTTCTAAAGATGAGGTGCTGGATTTCACCACTTGGTGGCTGTGCCTCTTTGCCACGTACAAGTTGAAGTCCTCTAGATCTTATCCGCATACTCCTATCCCATAGGTTTCTCCTGTACCTGATTTCTTCCTGCCCTCACCCATACCCCTGCTGAGTGCTGGAAGGTCCTGAAACAGCCAGGAGACTGAGGACAGACAAGAGAAGAATGTAGGAGATATCCAGGCTGGAGGTGGAGGTTTGGAAGCAGAGTAGGTATGAGTGAGAATGGATACCATTTTCCAATTTCTGGCATGCTTTGTTTACTGCTGTAGTGCCAGACAAAAATAAGTATTTGTGGAATGGATATAAGGGCAGAAAGATAAGAGAAAGAAAGAATAAAGTTGAGTAAAGGAAGTGAGAATAATTTGGTTGAAGTATCCAACTGTCCCTCCTGTCTTAGTTACATACATGCCCTTCTTACCCCAGATGGCCAAAGCAGGCCTGTCCTTGGTGGAAGCCTTCCAAAACCCGTATCATCATCACACAGTGATAGGAGTGATATCATGCGTTATACTTAATCCTCTCAGTGCCACTATGCAGGAGGTATTATTTATTGTCCCCTTTTACAGATGGAGCTCAGAGAAGTTAAGCAACTTTCCTGAAGTCACAAAGTGAGTCCTAGATCCAGGATTGGAAACCAGACCTCTCTGACTCCAGTGTTGTCTGGAGCAAAGTCTTTTATTCTACAGTAAGACTGGTTAAAATGCAAATTTTAATTTTCAGGAAGTATAAGAACAAAGATTAGAATGAGTGTAAGGACGATGTCAAATACTTTGTTGTCTATATAGGAGGAGGAGAAGAAGGAGGGAAGGATGGAAGAGAAAGAAAATAAAATAAAAGAAAGGCAAGCAAGCAGTCCTAAAGCTAGAAGCATTGGGGTTTGGTGAAAAGATAATATCTGGAAGAACAGAGAGGAGAGGCTAGAGTTACTGAAAGCAAACTTGGTCCACCTGCCTGGGTCAGGGCTTCTGATTTTCAGAGTAACAACTCCTATTAATTGAGCATTTATTATGCAAATGATTTATTTCTCAGATAATCCCATTATCTCATCTAATCCTCTTTTCAGGTCTCTGAAATGGATACAATTACTATAGGTAAGAAAATAGACTTGCTGGTGTGCCTGGGTGTCTCAGTTGGTTAAGTGTCTGACTTAATTTCGGTTCAGGTCATGATCTCGCAGTTCATGAGTTTGAGCCCCGCATCAGGCTCTGCACCGACAATGTGAAACCTGCTTGGGATTCTCTCTCTCTCTCTCTCTCTCTCTCTCTCTCTCTCTCTCCCCCCCTCCCCCCCTTTGCCCCTCCCCTGCTCGCTCTCTCTCAAAAATAAACTTTTTTTTTTTTAATTTTTTTTTCAACGTTTATTTATTTTTGGGACAGAGAGAGACAGAGCATGAACGGGGGAGGGGCAGAGAGAGAGGGAGACACAGAATCAGAAACAGGCTCCAGGCTCTGAGCCATCAGCCCAGAGCCCGACGCGGGGCTCGAACTCACGGACCGCGAGATCGTGACCTGGCTGAAGTCGGACGCTTAACTGACTGCGCCACCCAGGCGCCCCAAAAATAAACTTTTTAAAAAGTTATATATAAAAAAATATATAGACTTGCCACAGTTCAAGTCACACAGAGAGTGGCAGGCCAAGATTTGAACACAGATCTTCTGATCTCAGGGCCCCAGTTCCAAATCCAAGTGGACCTCCCTTCTTTATAGGGATAAATGGAAGCTGTGGGCCTTCCCAAAGGCATAGTAGCTGCAGGGAACTCACTGTCCACCCTATCCTCCATGAGGAGATACCTAGGACACCAGTATCACCCTTGAATAAAGTGGGAGAGAAACTCAATAGATGATAAACACACAGATCCTCTTTCAACATCAAAATTTCAACTTGAGGAATGGGTAGATTCTCAATTACTGTCATTTTAGTCTTCCACTCATTTTTTTTTTTAATTCAAGTTAATTAACATACAGTATAGTCTTGACTTCAGGAATAGATCCCAGTGATTCATCTCTTACATATGACAACCAGTGCGCCTCCCAAAAAGTGCCCTCCTTAATGCCCATCACTCATGCAATACACTCACTTTTATTTCTCAGAAGCCTTGAAAATGCCTGTTTTACCATAGAATTCTCAGACCTGGGTGCATAAATGTTTATAACCATGAAACCTCTGCAATTTTGGCTTCAATCAGAAACTGCTGTCTCTGATATATAGAATAATAAGTTTCAGGAGTTTTGTGAATAAGCTCACTTTGAAAGCAGCATTAATATCCTTTCCTTGCTGTCTAAGCTTAACTTGTCATTGGCGTAACAACCCTCATGAAATATCCATGGTCTAGAATTATAGTTATAAATCTTATGTGTCCTGCTGATGCTATCGGCCAAACTTTAGGAGACATTTTTTTTTTTTAAATATCAGGGTTGTTGTGTTTTGTGGGTTTCTTTTTTTTTTTTTTTTTTGGTTATTTGAATTATGAAATACTTCTTTTAACATTTGAAACACTATAGAAGTGTTTAAAATAAAATGAACCACCTTCTCCTTCTTCCCCATATTCCCCCGTTAACTACTATTATGATTACCATAGCTTAACTCCTTCCATATTTTTTTCTTTGCTTTGGGACATACACATATGTATTCAAGACAAAAGGAGCATAGCTATGCATATTATTCTGTAATATGCTTTTCTTAACAAGACATTCTGAACAGCTTTCCAACCCAACATATTCAGATCTATGTTACTCTTTTTCAGAGCTGCATAGAATTTCACAATATATATATATAACATATATAATAATATATATAATTATCTATAATCATTATCAATCCTCTATTAATAGACATTCAGGATGTTTCTTTTGTTGTTGCTGTTATTAAAGCAATGCTACAATGCACATACTAGTATATACATTTTATGTACTGACAGATAAATTCCTAGAAATGAAATTTCTGGAGTCAGAACTCCTAACAACCTAATCAGATGAAGAATGGTCTTTTGTTGTTTGCATTGATAGATCAGAGAGTATGTACATTTTAAATTTCATTAATATTGTTATATTAATTTCCAAAAAGGATCATAGTTGCAGACAACAGACACTTCTTCAGTTTAACTAAAAAAGAGTTATTAAAAGCAGTTAGGTAGCTCCAGACTCTTCAAGAGGGTAAGGGAACCAGGGAGAGCCACAGCTAGGCCTGTCACCTTTGGGAGCAGTACGCAACCATATGACTGCACTATTGTAGTGTAAATTCCATAACTACCTCTTAACAGCTTGGCCCTTATCACACTGGGGACTGGATGCCAGGTCAGCCACAGATTTCCAGAGAACCACCATGCTTATCAAATAGTGAGACAAGTGTATTAAAGTTTTCCCTTGTGGTTATGATTCTTATCAGGTTCTTGTATTTCAAGGAGATTTAACCTTATATAATTTGAGGCTATATTATTTGCCATATAATGGCTCTTGATTGTTATTTGTTCTTTGTAGCTTTTATCTTTTATGATAAAATGTTCTTGTTTAAATTTCATTTTTTATATTAGTTTTACTTCTATTGCTTTTTTTAGTCCTGATATGTAATGTAGGCCCATCCCTTCCTTTTCAACATTTTCTTCTCTCATTCTGTTGTTTTTGTCCTTTGATAAGGGAGTTAAACTACTCATTTTTATTGTTACTACCCTATATTTTATCTTGCTCCTTTCATGTTATTTTATGATTACTTTTAATACTTTTCTATTTCCACTTTTTCCTTTTCATGCTCAGATGCATTGTGATCTTTAAATATCTTATTTGTCATAAATAATTTATAAGTGTTACTCTTTGTATTCCCATCTTACTCTTGAGTTCTCCCTATTTTTGTAGTCGTTTAAGTCTCTATTTCCATACTGAGATACCAAAATTAAATAACTAAATCCTTCACCAAACGTTTCACTATCCTGTCTACAGCTTCCCTCATCTGCTTCCAAATTAAACAATTTTGGAAATGTATTATTATTTCTCTCTCCCTGCTCCTACTCCCCTCCCCAACTCTTGTGTTTGTTAATATCCTAGAGTTGCAGTTTCATGGTGTTACTAAATGCTCCTTTAACATATGTTTTGACTGTTGTAATTTTTTTTCTTTATAGAGCCAACTATAAATGTACAAAAATCATTGCTCATCACCATTTTTATACTCTTTGTCTTCCACTCTTTTGAAGTCTTTGTTCTCATTGAATTTTTATTTGCAGCAATTTCCTTGAGTAATTTCTTCAGAAAGCGTACAGAGATGTTATACTTTTGAGCTCAAAGCTTTCTTTTTTGGGGATGCCTGGGTGGCTCAGTCAGTTAAGCATCCGACTTCGGCTCAGGTAGGTCATGATAATGCGGTTCGTGAGTTCGAGCCCCACATCTGGCTCTGTGCTGACAGCTCAGAGCCTGGAGCCTGCTTCAGATTCTGTGTCTCCCTCTCTCTCTGCCCTTCCCTGCTCACACTCATGTATGTGTCTCTCTCTCTCAAAAATAAACATTAAAAATTAAAAAAAAAACTTTCTTTTTTTGTCCTTACATTTAAATAATATATTGGATGGATATGAGATTCTTGAGTCAGAGACTTTTGCTTTAGGAACTTTGTAAATGTTGTTCCACTATACCCGGTTTCAGATATTAGGTCGATTCTCTTTCCTTTGTAAGTAATCTTGTCTCTATCTGCAAGTCTCTGTTCTTGTCTTTTGGCTTCACAAATGCCACTGGAATGTGACTTTTTTCATTAATCTTCCTAGGATTTAGAGTGCCCTCTCAATCTGAAAATCTTGTTTGTTCACAATACCAGAGCAATTTTCTTCTGTCATTTCTTTGATTGTTACTTCTCTCTCTCATACTTTTTTCTCTAAGATGCCATTATTTGTGTATTGGGCCCATAAGTCTCTCATCTATGGATTTTGCCATCCATGTCTCATATCTTTTTGCATATGGTTTCCATTTCTTCAAGTTTTTGCTCTCTGTTGTGAGATATTATTTCCATTTGTTTTTTCCAGAATATTAATTCAGTTCTCATCAGTGACTATTCTTATTTGGTTTCTCTATTGAATTTTTAAATTCAGGAATAATGCTTTTTTTCTTCCAGAATTCATTTTTTCCCCTGTGATCTAATTGCATCCCCTTAAGAGTTCTCATTACATTTTTTTTTTTTTTTTATTATAGTGCTTGTCTGTCTTTTCCATTAGTTCTGCCTGAATAGGAGCCACCTGGTCTTTTTTTTTTTTTCTTTTCAGTTGAGTTCTCTTTAATTGGTTGTGATTTTTCTACTCATACCCACACAGGCCAGGCTATTAGTATCTCTTGATGGTGATGAATTGACAGCGGGTGGAAGGTACAGTTGAGGATTTTGACCTAATGTGTTGGCAGCCAAATGAACTGGAAAACCATCATCTCTTTGCTAAGGATGAATGGCAAAGCTCTCTGTTCTTAGGCCTCCTAAGGAAAGAAAAAGCTGTCCTTTTAAAACTCCTGCAGTTTATATCCAAGGCTGCCAACGTCTTTTTAATGGGGCAAGATAAAAAACAGTAACCTTCAAGTGAGGGGAGGAAGTGTATCTTCCTGTGCAGATGTAGAGAAGGATCTGTTTACTGTGTAAGTAGGGCCCCCTCAGGAAAGTGAGAAATTAGTTGTTTTGCACCAGACTCTGCTAGAAATGCAAACCTTGGACTACTTGGGGCCTCTGAGATGCAAATAATGTTGCCAGAACCTATTTGTTTTTCTCTTAATCCTTGCTTCTGAATTTTATTATGTCAAAAGAGAATTAAAGATTTTCTTTCTTATTATTTAAATAATTTAAGAAAAAGGACTATGAAAATGATTAAGAATATTGATATATAACAGATTATACCCATGTAAAATAGTCATGTGAAAAAAATTTTTCAGTGTTTATTTATTTTGAGAGAGCACAAGCGGGTACTAGGCAGAAAGAGAGAAAGAGAGAGAAGGGCAGGGAGAGAGAGAGAGAGAGAGAGAGGGAATCCCAAGCAGGCTCCATATTGTCAGCACAGAGGCTGATGTGGGGCTGGAACTCACAAACGTGAGATCAGGATCTGAGTCGAAATCAAGAGTTGGACACTCAACTAACTGAGCCACCCTGGCACCGCAGTCTTGTGAAAATCTATGTATGGATTATAAAATGTTGCACTTGCTCACTACTGCAAAAAATTTTTTTCCCAACAGAAATGCTTTAAGAGCAATTTGGCAAGTAACTTTGAAATTAGAAATCATTGTTTTCTTATTTCACACTTAAAAGAAGTTTAACATTTTATCTCCTGATTCTGATTCACCCTTGACGGATATAATGGCTTGCAGATATAAGTTCTGAAGTCAGTTGCCTATCAGAAATGTCAGGTCAGTTCCCAATGTTATGCAGAAAGTAGGAGTGCCTGTGGTTGGCTGGTAGCTAGACAGGTGCAACTGTGTCTTCACAGAGCAGTCCTGGGGAACCATCACTCAGTAAAATGATACTCTTGTAATCCTCAAAGACCTCCCCTTTGCATTCGACTTCATTTACAGATAGCCTTGGATACCAGTTACTGGACTGTCATTAATCATGTCTTCATCTGGGGGAGCGTTGCCACTTATTTCTCCATTTTATTTACAATGCACAGTAATGGCATCTTTGGCATCTTCCCAAACCAGTTTCCATTTGTTGGTAAGTGAGTCCTACTATCTGTGGGGGCTAGTGTCATGCTGTCATTTATTTTTCTTTGTAATTTGTTTTCTGTGTTGGGTGGGTGGGATGACGGATGACCAATAATCTTTTCTCTAGGAATGGATTGAGCCAGGCATCTAAAGGTTTTCAGGCTTGAGAAGAGCTCCAAGAGATTAGTTTCTGCTCTCCCTGCCAGATTGAGAAGAGTCACTACAATAGCTGCATATAGGTTTCCAACAGCCTAGATGCAACAGACTGTCCCTTTGCAAACAAGAAGCATAACACATATTTCAAGGTTATCTGAGGGTCTGTAAAAAGGTCATGTATAATACAAAGAAGAGAAAGAAGTGTTAGGCTCTCCCTTTTATCCCACATGATCACCAATTACACTGCCAAAATTCACCTGTAGAACTCACTTGCATTTATTTAAGAAAGAAATGAGGTATAATTTAGAGCCATCTAAAAAAAAAGCTGAATGTTCGTCTATAAGTGGCACGTAGAGTGGGCTCTGTAGTTAGACATCCAGGGTTCAGTTGTCAGCTCCACTACTTGAATGCTGGATGACCTTGGGCAGATGCCTTTTCATGCCTTGATGTTTTAAATTCTAAACCAGAGATATTAATAGTTTCTATGTTCATAGGAAACGTGAGGGATACATGAGATACTGCATGTAAAATGTTACCATGTGGCCTGGTACATAGTACTTTTTTTAGTAAATGCTAACCATAATGATGGTGATGATGATTCAAGCAACTGTGTCTTGATTATTAGTTGGGAACACTGCAGAGTGATTTGAGCAGCAGATGGGTAGCCAAAGAACTCCAAAAATACCTTAACACCCTGTTCTATAATACTACAATGGTGTAAGCTACCATTGTATTCCACATTTCAAAATGATTCCCAGAGGGCCACTGAACTTTATTCCACAATGAGGCTATTAATATACTTTCTCAGAAGTTTTGAAATCTCTAATATGTGTAAGATAAGTTGGTAACAGTGATGTTTCTCAGTTCCATCCCAGCAAACTGTGGAAAAGAGAGATGCATAGTGTCAGCCTTCTTGAGCTTTATCAGGCAGGACTGAGATTTTCATCCACCAGTTGAGGAATTCAGTCTAAGGAATCCAGAAAAACAATTCTGAGAAAACTTATTTATGTAGAAGGCAAAAGAAGAGCAACTATAGGGCTATGTATTTCCACTGATGCAAAGGCACCTGAAATTATAATTCCAATTAAATGTGCACATACACTTAAGAACCTTCTTTTTCATCTTCTGCCTCACTTTGCATGTCTATGGAAATCTTTAAATTACACCACTCTTACTTAGCATGAAACATTAATACTTTGTTTACCAAAAGATTACAACCATGTAGAAACATGACGGTTAGGAATAAGAATAAGCATGTTACGAAAGACAGACATTTAACTATTTTTAGTTTTTTTTTCTTTTTGTTCCTTCCTTCCTTTTTTTTTTTTTTTTTTTCTTTGGTTGCCAAATCTGAAAGTTCAGCGCATTGATGAGAAGACTTCTAGTCCTAAGAGAGCATTTTAGCACGCATAATGAGACCGGAATGCCTCAACTGGAGAAAGTAGTCTGTGTGGGGACCACTCTCTCCAGCTAAACACATGCCATTCCAGGAATTAATTACTGAGCTCCAATGAGACTTCTCAAAAGTTAGATCAACATTGGGGTTTAAGAAAAAAAAATTTTTTTTTCCTTAGTAGCCAGCAGCAAGCAGGAGTGTGGTTTTAAAGTGAAGCTTGTTTTTCCAACTGTGCCTGGGGGTATTGAGCTTCAAGGAGCTCAAAGAGTCATATAATTTATTGAGTCAAGTTTGTTTCTGTCTAGGCAACTGTAATCGACTGCTCTTTGGGGGGCAAATTCTATCCTCCAAAGCCAGAAAGTGCAGACATACCAGTCAGTAGCCAAGCCCTCATACCCCAAACACATTCAAATGGGGTTAACACTTTAACTTTGAAGAGAGGGGACCTGGCTAATTGGAGGTATTGTGGCAAATCCCTAGAAAACCAACAGGGACAGATGTTTATTTTGGTCATATAAGTAGGGTTGACATGGTTCTGTAGGATTTGTCTGTCTGCTTAACTGACCCTTATTGCTTTCTTTAAACAAACACCCCAGGATATGAGGTGTGAGTATAAAGTAAGGAAACCGGCTTCAGGCTTGGTGATGAGTTTCACCACAGTATTGCACTAGCATGTTGGATGGCTGCATCTGAAGCCTCCTAATGAGAGGAATGCTCCTTTCACAAACCCAGGAACATCCCTGATCTCCTTGGAACCTTGAATTGTTCATAACCAAGTAAATGTTAGAGAGATCAGCAAGTCCCTTTGAGGCAGGTTTTCTGAGGTTGCTGCCTGAATTGTAAAGGTAGCAGCTAAAGCTCTCCTTTTATGGCATAGCCAGTCACTAAGACTATTGAGATTGTACCTGCATCCCAGACATATATTGTATAGTTTTGATATGACAGTTTTATTCAAGAGTCTTTAAGAGCAAATGTGCCTTTTAAAAATAATGGCTGCTTTGTAGTCAAGGGATCTTGAGGCTGGATGAGAGAATTCTACTTCTTGAGTGAGCTGGACTGAGTCTGGATCAGAGAATACTTGGCTCTGATTGGCTGTCTCCAAGTAATCAGGCCATGAAGCAGTTCCCAAGCGTGATGATCCTACCACTCTTGCCTTACCATCACCTCTGAGCATACTATATACTGGAGAAGACACCTAGTGGTCCTCCCTAGTAGTCCAAACCTCACCATTTCAAAAAAGGCCTTATGGCAATAGACAGAGACTATTAATTCAAAATTCAGTCCTATTTATAACCACAGTGTATATTTTTGTCCTTAATAATAGGAAATGCACGACATTCTTTGGCCCAGAAGTGCATCTGGCTTGTTATTCTCTTAACGACAGTGGCTTCTGTTATGCCTGTGGTGGCATTCAGATATTTGAAAGTGGATATATGCCCAGCCCTGAGTGACCAGGTATGTTGCAGCGCTGATGAGCATTTGAAGGGCTCGTTCTTGGCTCTTGGAATCATGTCCTTCTCTGCCTGATTGGAAACCTAGGAAAGGGATAATGAACTTCTCACCAGAAATACCCATAGGTATATGGCATCACATCACAGTAGATGGAACTGCCCACCTCTGAATGGACCAGCTTTGTGAATGCCAGTGAAGATAAATGTCTAGACTAAATATGAGTGCAAAACTGTTCTAAGGCAAAGGCAAACTATAGGGAAAGTTATTGACAATGGGGGCAAGTAAAGGATGCAGTAAAAGAGAAACAAGTAATGTATCAGGTGAAGGAATTCTAAATTTTTGTAGAAATGTGGTAGTAGATTCAGAAACATGGGGGAGATGTTACCTTTTGAACAGATTAAGAAAGGGAACAGCAACATGACTGGATTGGAAAATACAAAGTTGAAAATAGAACAGATTATGGAAATTCTTAAACTAAGGGATTAACAGTATATATTTCAGTGTTTTATGAGAAGAGTAGTATAAGCAAGACTATGTCAGGTTAGGTCAGGAACCAGATAAAAAACAGAAAAGGAGAAATAAGGGGGAGACACACTTTTGTAGTTGCATCGTGAGGAGGGGGCAAACACTTATGGAGTGAGTGACCGGGCCAATGATGCTGAGAGGAACTGAGGCAAGGATATCCTCCACATTCTGGGGCCAAAGCATGAGAAGATTCTCTCTGAAATGATTCAAATATTCCCCTGTTAGGTCTGTCCTTTCCCTTTGGCTCCATGAGCTCATTCTGATATAAACCCAGAAAATGATGGATGAGCTGAAGGAAGGAAGATGATGTTCATTTCTTCCAGTATGTAGTCAGATCATGATTTTATGCTTTTAATGGTTTTCTCCTGACATGAAAGTCAGACTCCAAGAGATCAGTTGAATCAGAGAACAATGCAGCTTACACCAAAGCTTGGATCTTTTTCTCCTCAGCTTTACAGGGAAATCAAAGAAATGTTGGAAACCTACCCAAATGATGTTGAGCTCTTCTAAAGGCTGCAAAACAAACAAACAAACGACAATAACAAAAAAAAAAAAAAAACTAAAAGAAATCAAAACCCTGAAAATCTCATGATATACTAACCTACCACAAGAGTTGGAAGTTTCTGACTCTCATTTTCTAAATTTTCTCTTAGTCCAGTTACTAATGACGATTGGATCTGGAGAATCTTGAAGAGAAAGGGGGAAAGGCCTGTGTTTGGAGCCTGGGATTATAGATCAGTATTCTGACTGTGTTTGGATACTGCATGTTAGAAAATCCTTCTGTATAAAAGTATGTTCCTATTCATTTAAGATGGACCTGTAAGATGGAGACAGTAATGAAATTTGTCTTAATACTTCTTGCTTACTTACTAGTCTCTCGGTAGGAGTAAAACTTGACCAGTGCTCACTACGGTCTTTGGGGTGGAAAATTTCTTGGTTTTGTGGTGAAACACTTCTTTTTGCAATGAAGGTGATTATTTTGTTATGGTTGATGTTTCTCATGAAAAAGCTTTCTCTTCATAAAGTGGCCCAGGGCCTAGAGTCTGTCATTTGGATGCATCATCTCACTCTGGGTCTCCTTCCTCTCTAGATCCGTCGGAGGCAAAAAGCTCAAAAGAAGGCAAAGCCCTCACGTAGCCGAAGGCCTCAGACTCGCAGGTCAAGCTCAAGAAGATCTGGATATGCTTTTGCTCACCAAGAGGGCTATGGAGAGCTTATCACATCTGGAAAAAATATGCGAGCTAAAAATCCACCCCCAACACCAGGGCTGGAAAAGACACTGTATAATAGCACTAGCTGGATTGAAAATTTATGTAAGAAAACCACAGACACAGTGAGCAGCTTTAGCCTGGATAAAACAGTGAAACTGTGAGTCAAGATGAATTTAAACCACATAGCTACTTTTCACTTCAGCCGAAGCTGAAATTCAGCTGGCTCCAGAGTTTGCGATCAGGGGCTGAGGTGGGCAGATTGCCTCAGTTCAAATCTCTGGCAAACAACTGCCAGGGCCCACCAAATAGGGGTGCACTCTCTGGGAAACCAGGCCAGATGGTCACTGTCTAATTTGTGATTTGCTGGGCAAAGGCCTCACAATACAAACAGAGGTTTTTCTTACCAACCTAGATACCAACTGAACTGAACTTTAGAATCTTATTAATGGAGAAAAATTTGTAACTCTGCATATACATTGAATGGATCTTCAAGTGGATAAAATGAGTGCAATCAAAAGGTATACATCTCAGCTGTGAAAAGCATGCTTGTTGACAGATAAGCATGTATATGTGAGATCAGCCTTTCCCAAAATACATTTTTAAGATGTACAATGTGTACTATGGTGCTTTCAGATTAACAGCTGTTGGTGACTCTCAAGTCTGGATATCTACATACCATGTGTGTTCAGCCAGGACAAACACATCACCTTCATGCTCGCAGAATAGAAAAACATGTTGATGTTCCTCCTTTTGTTTTTTTTTTTTTTTGTTTGCTTTTTTGTTTGTTTGGTTTTTTTTACCGGTCTGAAGACAGAGTAGATTGGAGCATCTTTATAGTGGGATAAAAACTGCGAATTTGGTCAAATGTATTCACAAACCCTCAGGGACATGTTCATGAAATGTCCAAGAGGGGCTCTCTAGTAAGTATTCTGGACACTCTTCTATGACTTTTATACCATCCTCAGTAGTAACTTGCCCTGCATCATCCGGTGCCATTAATGAAACCAGCATAGCATTGGAATTTCACACTTTAATGAGAATATTCCAAATAGTGTATAGGCAAATACTTCCAACACTTCCAATTTTAAAAAGTTCAGATTTGAAACCAAACAAATTAATAAACAGTCTCTTCAATTACTATTTAAGTACTCAGGTTTAGGTCATTCAGCGTTAGTCACTTTCGATATTCAGCTCTTGTGTTTATAATTGAAGCGTATATGTAAAGTTAGTTTTACATATATGGAGATGTTCCAGTCCAGATTTTGAATCCATATGTGAGTTACCACTGTAGTTCCTGTAAAAGAATTCAGGCATATTTATGTTCAGACTCCAGCTTTGTTACTTCTTACCTCTATAACCTTGGGCAGGAAATGTGCCTCCTCTGAGACTCACTTTGTTCCTCTGCAAATGAGGATATACTACCTACCTCATGTGGTTGTTTGGGGATTATCAAAGCACAAATTCTTAAATCATTGAAAACATAATTTTCATATGAATAGACTTCCACTTAACTCATCATCAGAATAGCAGCAATTTGAAGAGAATGTGAAATTGGAATTTAACTAGTCAGTAGGAAAAGCCTTAGAATGAGATTGCAAAATAAGATATAAAACTGGTTAGTGTGCTACAGAGAAACAGAACTATCGCCCTGGAGGTAAATTTCTCTGTCAGAAAGTACAAATAAAACATCATCATGCTTTACCAATTTTCTACAAGTCCATCTCCAACTTTACCAGGTCCCTAATCTGGTCTCTGTTGAATTATTATTCAAAGTTGTCTTTCCCAAGAGAGTCAGATGGCCCTTGGCTGGGTTTGATGGATAATGGGCTAGCACACGAGATGACACAATCATCCCCCCCACCCCCGCAACCTTTTTGTTGTTGTTGTTCATAGTTTCCTAGTCCAGGATAATTTTTCCTGAATAGGATAAAATAAGATAATGTGTAAAAGACCCTAATCCAGTGTTTTGATCATAGCAAATACTCATAGATATTCCCTTTTCCCGACATGCCTGCATGGACTTACCCAGATACTAGTTTTTGATGTCAAACTTGTGATTAGTTTCACTGTTTGCTCACTTTTTGTAACATTTTTGAAAGATTTGAAAACCTCCAGTAAATGGTTTGGCGCTATTGGTGTTTGATGTTGTGTGTCTTCTTTATTGTGAACTCACCAGGGAGAGTTTTTGTCACATTGTTAACTGAGTTTTTTCTCCTCCTGAGTTTCCCTCTCCTTTACATGGCTGGGGAAAATGTATACCATTCTTAGGAACAGAGTCAAGAATCAAATGAACTGATGGGACCTAAGTGTAAGGAGTGGGAAAGATTAGGAATCATCCAAGTTTGCAAATTCAGTTCAAATTAAATAAGGCTGTTTTAAAACAGATAATGTGGATGATTGTGAGAGAAACACATTATCAACTCCCTTTGGCCCCACGAGATCCAAAAAAGCTGCCACACCCATTGCGATGTCATGCAATTCCTAGAGCCAGGGATTATTTTGAACCTGAAGATAAAGAGCCTGAGGAGTGGGTGATGATGGTGGTGCTCTGGGGAATAATGACATTTTAATTTTGCATAAATGTTATCAGATTACTTGGGGGGGCACCCTTTTTTCTAGATTCAGGACTGAAATTGGTAAATTGTGTTTTAAATTCTCAATCGTAAATTTTGAGCTGTTTTAGGCCATTGCAAATTGTACTCCCTTGACTTAGATCTGCTATCTTTGTCTCTCTCCTATGCCTACAGGTATATATACCTATGAAGGAAAGAAGGAAAGAGAGAGGGTTGAAGAAAACAATAGCCATAGAGCAAGAAAGGAAAAAGGAAATGAAGGGAAGAAGGGAGAAAGGGAGAAAAGAGTTTCCAGGTGATAGGACTTTCAGAAAAATAAATTTAATTCCTCAAGGAAAAAATCGATTGTAATTGAGAAGTAAATACTAAAACCTCCTTCATAGTTGGTGTGAAACCAAGAAAATTTTGTTTACAAGGGGGCCAGGAACTCTGGTTTCTCCTCACAGTAAGGCTGCTGATTTCTTCGAGGGTATGCCACCTGACTTGCCCAGGCCTTAGTATCTCAGTCCATTAATGGAGAAACTGGGCAGTCTGGTCACAAAGACCCTTTCTCATTCACCCATTCTGTGAACTGTTCTTGCCAATATTGCCCACAGTGTATTTGTAGTTGTTTTTGATTGGACAGAGAGAAAGAGATTGAAAGAGAGAGGGAGAGATAGATTAAGCTGGATGCTCTCTTGAGTGCAAAGCTTGGGTCCTGTACTGGTTTGTGTTTCTCTAGAACAACCCCTGGTGCCCTGTTGTCTCAAGGCTTCTCTCATGTTACCACAGAGGTGCTAAATCCTATAGTTATGCTTCACCTAGGTCAGTTGAACACTTGCAGTTTCTTGCTAATAATTCACTGAGATCTTATACCCACACTCTCTCTCCCTCTCTGCCACTTTAAATATCAATGGTATACAGATACAAGGTAAAATACTCAGCCCAGTAAGAAGAGGGCCATTTTTAAGTCATCTCTACCTGGTCTCTGGGCTTAGAGGGGATTCTTTGGGCCTTTGCTTCCTTAGGATTCAAGGCAAAACAACAGAGCTTGAGTAATTTCCTTCATAGTTATATAGAACTTTTCAGTTATGCATCATCTGAAACTTTTCACTCTATGTAGCAAGTCGCCGTATTTATTTTTATTTTTTTTTTAAACATTTTTTTTTATTTTTTTTTTCAACGTTTATTTATTTTTGGGACAGAGAGAGACAGAGCATGAACGGGGGAGGGGCAGAGAGAGAGGGAGACACAGAATCGGAAACAGGCTCCAGGCTCTGAGCCATCAGCCCAGAGCCTGACGCGGGGCTCGAACCCACGGACCGCGAGATCGTGACCTGGCTGAAGTCGGACGCTTAACCGACTGCGCCACCCAGGCGCCCCGCAAGTCGCCGTATTTAAACAAATTGGATTCTTTGAGCCTTTACAACCCTGTGAGGTGGTCAAGATGTTTATGGTTCTTTGGGGTTTGTTTTGTTTTGTTTTTTTAGCCCTACTATTATTTTAATTGCAGTATAGTTAACAGTGTTATATTAGTTTAAGGTGTACAATATAGTGATTCAACAATTCTATATATAATTCATTGCTCCTAATAAGTGTACTCTTATCCCCTTTACCTATTTCACCCATCCCCCTCCCCCCTCCCTTCTGTTAACCATCAGATTGTTCTCTATAGTTAAGAGTCTATTTCTTAATTTGTCTCTCATTTTTCCCCTTTGCTACTTGTTTTGTTTCTTAATTCCACATACAAGTGTAATTATGGTATTTGTCTTTCTCTGACTTATTTTACTTAGCATTTTATTCTCTAGCTCCATCCGTGTTGTTGCAAATGACAAGATTTCATTCTTTTTATGGCTGAGTAATATTCCAGTGTGTGTGTGTGTGTGTGTGTGTGTGTGTGTGCACGTGCACGCACGCAAACATACCACACATCTTTATCCATTCATGTAATAATGGACACTTGGGCTGCTTCTTTAATTTGGCTATTGTAAATAATGCTGGTATAAACACAGGGGTGCATGTATCCCTTTCATTTAGTGTTTTTATATTTTTCAGGTAAATACCCAATAGTGCAATTATTGGGTTGTAGGGTAGTTCTATTTTTAACTTTTTGAAGAAGCTCCATACTGTTTTCCACAGTGGCTGCACCAGTTCGCCTTCCGGCAAACATTGAATAAGGGTTCCTTTTTCTCCACATCCTTGCCAACACTTCTTGTTTCTTGTATTTTTGATTTTAGCCACTCTGACAGGTGTGAGGAAATATCTCCTTGTAGTTTTGATTTGCATTTCCCTGATGGTGAGTGATGCTGAGCATCTTTTCATGTTTCTGTTAACCATCTGTAAGCTATCTGTATGTCTTCTTTGGAGAAATACCTGTTTGTGTCTTCTGCCCATTTTTTAATTGGATTATTTGTTTTTTGGGTGTTGAGTTGTATAAGCTCTTTATATATTTTGGATACTAACCTTTTATCCCATATGCCATTTGCAGATACCTTCTCCCATTCAGTAGGCTTTTAGTTTTGTTGGTTGTTTCCTTCATTGTTCAGAAGCTTTTTATTTTGATGTAGTTCCAATAATTTATTTTTGCTTTTGTTTCTCTTGCTTCAGTTGATCTATCTAAAAAAATATTGCTGCAGGTAATGTCTGAGAAATTGTTGCCTGTGATCCTTCTAGAATTTCTATGGTTTCAGGGCTCACATTTAGGCCCTTGATCCATTTTGAGTTTTTGTGTATGGTGTGAGAAAGTGGTCCAATCTCATTTTTTGCATGTAGCTGTCCCATTTTCTCAACACTGTTTGTTGAAGAGACTGTAGTTCCCCCATTGCATAACCTTGCCTCAGTTATATGGTCAGTTAATTGACCATATAATCATGGGTTTATTTCTGGGCTATCTATTCTGCTCCATCGACTAATGTGTCTTATTTTTGTTTCAGGACCATACTGTTTTGATTACTATAGCTTTGTATTATATTTTGAAATCTGGGATTGTGATATCTCCCATTTTGTTTTTCTTTAGCAAGATTGCTTTGCCTATTCAGTGCCTTTTGTAGTTCCATACAAATTTTAAGGGATTACATAGGGATTATATAAAATCTGTAGATGGCTTTGCATCATATGGACATTTTAACAATATTCTTTCAATCCATGAGCATGTAATGTCTTTCCATTTCTTTGGGTTTTCTTCAAATTCTTTCATCAGTGTTTTATACTTTTCAGAGTACAGGTATTTCACCTCTTTGGTTAAGTTGATTCCTAGGTATTTTATTATTGTTGGTACAATTATAAATGGGACTGTTTCTTAATTTCTCTTTCTGTTGCTTCATTTTTAGTACGTACCAGTACAACAGATTTCTGTACATTGATTTTGTATCCTCTGAGCTTACTGAATTAATTTATCAGTTCTAATAGTTTTTTTGGTGGAATCTTTAGGGTTTTCTGTATATAGTATCATGTTATCTGCAAATAGTGAAAGTTTTCCTTCCTTCTTACCAGTATGTATGCCTTTTATTTCTTTTTGTTGTCAGACTGCTGCAGATAGGACTTGCAATACTATGTTGAATAAATGTGGTGAGAGTGGACATCCTTGTTCCTGACCTTAAGGGAAAAAGCTCTCAGTTTTTCATGATTGAGTATGCTGTTAGCTGTGAATTTTTCATTGATGGCCTTTATTATGTTGAGGTATGTTCTCTCTAAATCTATTTTGTAGAGCATGCATGTTGTACTTTGTCAAATGCTTTTTCTGTTATCTATTAAATGATTACGTGGTGTTTATCTTTTCTCTTATTGAAGAAATGCACCACACTGATTGATTTGTGAATACTGAACCATACTTGCATCCCAGGAATAAATCCCACTTGATCATGGTGAATTATTTTTATAATGTATTGTTGGATTTGGTTTGCTCATATTTTGTTGAGGATTTTTGCATCTATGTTCATCAGAAATACTGTTCTGTAGTTCCCTTTTTTTTTTTTTTTTTTTTTGTAGTGTCCTTATCTGGTTTTGGTATCAGGGTCATGCTGGTCTCATAGAATAAATTTGGGAGCTTGCTTTATTATCGCACTTTTTGGAATAGTTTGAGAACAGGTATTAATGCTTCTTTAAATGTTTGGTAGAATTCACTTGTGAAGCTGTCTGGTCCTGTCTTTTGTTTTTTGGGAGTTTTTTGGTTACTGATTTAATTTCATTGCTGGTAATTGGTCTGTTCAATTTTTCTATTTCTTCCTGATTCAGGTTTGGGAGGTTATATGTTTCTAGGAATTATCCATTTCTTGTAGGCTGCTTAATTTGTTGGCATATAATTTTTCATAATATTCTCTGATGATCCTTACTATTTCTATGGTGTCAGTTGTTATTTCTCCTCTTTCACTTCCAGTTTTGTTTATTTAAGTTCTGCCCCCTCCCCCTCTTTCTCTGAGTCTGGTGAAAGGTTTATCGATTCTGGCAGTCTTGACAAAGAACCACCTCCTGATTTCACTGATCTATTGTTTTGTTGTTTTAGTTTCTATTTCATGTATTTCTGCTCTAATGTTTATTATTTCCTTCCTTCTTCTAGTTTTGGGTTTTGTTTGTTCCTTTACTAGCTCCCTTCGGTATAAGGTTGGGTTGGTTGAGGTTTTTCTTGCTTCTTGAAGTAGGCCTATATTGCTGCTATAAACTTCCCTGTTAGAACAACTTTTGCTGCATCCCAAAGATTTTGGACCATTGTGTTTTCATTTTCATCTTTCTCCATGTGTTTTTTTATTTCCACTTTCATTTCTTGATTGGCCTGTTCATTGTTTAATAGCATGTTATTTAGCCTCTATTTATATTTTTCCAGACTTATCGTGGTTGATTTCTAGTTTCTTAGTGTGCAGTCAGAAAAGATGTATGGCATGACTTTTTTTTTTTTTTTAGTTTGCTGACACTTGTTTTGTGGCCTAATTTGTGATCTACTTTGGAGAATGTTCCATGTGTACTTGAGAAGATTGTGTATTCTGCTGTTTTAGGATGGCATGTTTTGAATATGTCATTCAAAGCCACTGTTTCCTTGTTGATTTTGTTTGGATGATCTATCCTCCTAAGTGGAGAGTTAAAGTTCCCTAATATTATGATATTACTATTGATTACTTCCTTTATGTTTGTTATTAGCTGCTTTATGTATTTGGGTGCTTTCATGTTAGGTGCATAGATATTTACACTTGTTAATTTTTGTTGGATTGTTCCCTTTATGATTATATAGTGTCCTTTGTCTCTTCTCACAGTCTTTGTTTTTTAAAGTCTATTTTGTCTGATATAAGCATTTTATACTGGCTTTCTTTTCACTTCCATTCTGCATGTGTCTAGGTCTGAAATGAATCTCTTGTAGGCAGCATATAGGTGGATCTTTATTTTAATCCATCACCCCATGTCTTTTGATTGGAGCACTTAGTCCCTTTACGTTCAAAGTACATATTGATAGGTATGTACTTACTGCCATTTTTTTTACTCGTTTTATGGGTTTTTTTTTGTAGTTCTTCATTTCTTTCTTACTGTCTTCTCTCACACTGGTTGGTTTTCTTTAGTGATATAACTGGATTTCTATTTTTTGTGTATTACTGGTTTTTGTTTTGTGGTTACCATTTGGTTTATACATGGCACCTTATACTTTAGCAGTTGATATTAGGTTGATAATTGCTGAAGTTTCAATCCATTATTTACTCCTCCACCCCACCCCCACATTTTAGGTATATGATGTCATATTTTACATCCATTTAATTTATAAATCGCTTGACTCAATTTTGTAGATATAATTAAGTTTACTGCTTTTGTGTTGCTTTCTTTTTTTTTTTTTTTTTCAACGTTTATTTATTTTTGGGACAGAGAGAGACAGAGCATGAACGGGGGAGGGGCAGAGAGAGAGGGAGACACAGAATCGGAAACAGGCTCCAGGCTCTGAGCCATCAGCCCAGAGCCTGACGCGGGGCTCGAACTCATGGACCGCGAGATCGTGACCTGGCTGAAGTCGGACGCTTAACCGACTGCGCCACCCAGGCACCCCGATTTCTTACTCCTATTTATGATTTTTCTTTTCCACTCAGTGTCCCCTTTAATATTTTTTGTATGTCTGGTTTAGTGGTGATGAATTCCTTTAATCTGTTTGTGTGGGGAAACTCCTTCTCTCTCCTTCCATTCTCTATGATAGCCTTACTGGATAAAGTATTCTTGGTTGTAGGTGTTTTCTTTCAGCATTTTGAGATCATTATGCTCCCTTCTAGCCTTCAAAGTTTCTACTGAAAAATTAGCAGAAAGCTTCATGAAGTTTCCCTTGTTTGTAATCGTTTTCATTTGCTGCTTTTAAAATTCTTTTTGCCATTTTAATTACTATGTGGCTTGTCTAGACATCCTTGGATTGATGTTGGCAGTTGTCTGTACCTCCTGGATCCATATTTCTATTTTCTTCCTCAGACTCAGAAATTTTCAACAGTTCTTTCTTCAAATGAATTTTCTTTCTTTTTTCTCTCTTCTCCTAGGATCCCTATACTGTGAATGTTACTATGCTTGATAGTGTTGTGAGTTACCAAAGTCTATTTTATATTATTATTTTTCCCCTCTCTTATTCAGCTTGATTGCTTTTAATTACTCTGTCCTCCAGGTTGTGATCTGTCCTGCTTCCTGCAGTCTACTGTTCATTCCATCTAGTACATTTTTCATTCCATTTATTGAGTTATTTCTGATTGGTCCTTTTTATATTTTCTCTTAGTTAAATGTCTCGCTAAGGTCTTCTACTCTTTTCTCAAGTCTCACTAGTATCCTTATGATCATTAATTTAAATTCTCTACTAGGTATATTATCTCCATTTTGCTTAAGACTCTTGCTTCTGATTTTGTATTGTTCTTTCATTTGGGACATAGTCCTCTGTCTCCTCATTTTTTATGTCTGTTCTTATGTGTTAGGAAAGTCAGCTACATCTCCTGCCCTTGAAAGTAGTGGCTTTATGAAGAAGAGTGCCATGCAGTGCAATGTCCCCTCTTCACCAGAACTGGCACTCCAGGGGTTTTGGCTATATGTACTATTGTGTGTACCTTAACATTATGGCTGAGCCACGTTTGCCTTCTGTTCAGTCATCTGCCTGTTGTGGTCATAGTTTGTTCCCTGTGTTGTTATTGGGCCAACCTGGGGCTGCCTTGGCTTGAGTTGAGCCAAACAGGTGTTTGCCAAATATGTAGTAGCACTGAACTACAGGGCACTTACCCTGTGTTGTTCCCTGAGAAACTGTCATTGGGGAGGCCTGAAGTCAAAGAAGATATTTGCCCCTAGCCCACCCTGGGGCCATAGTTGGATGGGTGTGTTTTATCTTCTCCTCTCCCTGGATGCGGGAGTCCACCTTGGAATGGTGCTGGTCCCTTCCAGGGCTGCTTGCACACTGCCAGGCTTGTGGGACTGCTTTGGATTGGCTCTACTCAAGGTCATATTGGAGGGGGAAAGTCCACAGGAGAACACCAGGGTGGAGCATGCACTTATTAGGAAGGTTTGTGAAGGTCTGCTGGGGGAGGGGACCTGGAGACAAGGGCAGGATGGAGGCAGCATGTCTGCAGTCTAATATGGGGTAGGGCATGCTGCTGGCAAGTGGGTGTGGGTGCAGCTTTGGTTTCTGCAGGTGTCTGTGTGTCTAAGCTGGGGGGCAGGGGATGTAAATGGTGCTTGCCAGCCCCTTTGTTCCTGGAGAAGTCTCCCAAGAGTCCCTGTGCCATAAACAAATCTCATTCCCTGTTTCCCAGGGCCGTTGTGCTCTCTCAGGTTGGGGACTCATTTTCCTCTTGCCCTCAGGCTCTTCTAGAACTGAACCTGCTGATTTTTAAAGGTTTGGGTGTTAAGCCCCATTGGTGATAAGAACTGGTGAAATTTGGTTCCTCTGGTTTTCATAGCCAAATGCTATGGGGATTCATCTTCCCTGTGTGGGTTCCCTGTGCCTGGGGTGTCTGATGTGAGGGTCTTTTTCTTTACCTTTTCTGTGCCCACTGGGTCCTTCCCTCCCACAGACAGTCCTGTGGGTCAGTTTCACTCCTAACTGCATCTCCACCTTTCCTACCATCTTCCATGTGTTCTCTACATTTATCTGTGGAGAATCTTGTTCTGTTAGCATTTAGGTTGTTCTCTGGGCTATTTACATTGGTGTGGGTGTAATCTAGTCCTATTCATGGGACAAGGTAAGCTTGGGATCCTCCTATTTCACCATCTTCCCCAGAAATCCTCCAGAATGTTCATGTTAAACCCTTTTTAGGAAGAGGATATTGATGCACAGAGAGATTAAGTGATTTGTCCAATATCCCACAGAAAATAAAAAAGCTAGAACCCACTCAGATCGGCCACCAAATCCAGAGCTTCTTAGCTCTAACTACTCATTTCACACCAGGATCTCCTCATAGACATGGGATTTGTAAACAAATAGTCCAGCTTCCTTCTAAAGCAGTAATCCAATTTTTCAAGTGTCCATATTTAGGGAAGAAGAGCAAGCAAAGGTCAACACGTTTTGAGAGGTATATTTCAGGAGTTCTCTTTTCTCTCAATGCAAATAAGCAAGATTTCCTCCATTGCTTCCTTTGTCTTATGCATTTCATGAACTTATATAGGCATAGAGTGCAAACAAGGGAAATATTCATGCTTCAAACTATTTTTAAAATTTCTAGAAAGTACCACAAATCAGAAAGGTTGTAATTCTGAATTTTATGGTAAGGAGTTGCATTATTCTGTTAGTGTGTGCACAAAATGCCTTGATATTGATGTGATCTAATTACGTCAGTTAAACCCTCAAAATTATTATTTCACATTTTAAAAATTAGATACGAAGTTTATTAGTGAAAGAAGCTAGCAATAATGATGGCTTTCAGACTGTGATGGGCTTTTGTGGGTCAGGGGTCAGAAAATCATGTGGGGCCACAATTTTCCAATTTTTACATTAACATCTGGTGTTAAACGTCTGAAGTTTGCTTTACTGCGTCACATTTCATTCCTCAGTGAAAAATCATAAACTTTTGCAATTCTCTAGACTAAGCATTTCGCCGAACTGCCTGGAAGCCAGAACTAAATGACCCATGTGTTTCAAAATGCTCATTGCAAAAGATTTGGAGGCCCTCACTGGGCTAATCTGTACATGTGGAGCTATGACTTAACCAAGAAAGGGGCCTATCTGTTCTAGAGTTTCAAAACTTCCTGGCAGATCTATTCCTGTAACTGGTGCAGAATGCAAATCAGTTTAAAGCTGCGTAAGTAAATGTCCAGAGTTCAAGAAATAAGAATGATGAGTTGGCCAGAATCTCTGGCTATCTCCATTCAGATTCCCGTAAGTTTATAAGGGCAAGTTTAAATTTTTAATAAACTGCAGCCCTGGGCTTATACAAAAATATTTTATTGAACCAGGATACATGGAGAAATTATGGCTAACTTAATTTAGAAATAAAGTAATGATTGAGAAATCTAGTCATTTCATTCTTGTCACCATTTTTTCTTTACTCCCTGCTTTCTTCTATGTAAATATGAGCAGTGAGTAGGATACCTTATTTAATGGTTGGTAGTTCTACCTCTAGTGCATTTTCTTTCTTCTCAGTGTGCAAACGCTGTATAAATAAATATATAAATACAGCTGATGCACAGAGATTGGAGAGCAGTTACTCTGACTCCAGAACACCCTCAGAAAAAGTTTTGAATAAAACTCCTGTTATTTTCTTGAGATGTTGTCACTTTCATTAAATGATGTTTGAAAACAAATTGGGATGATAATTAGATGATTAGGAGAGATAATAAGAATGTACAGAGGCTATTAATAACTTGCTGCCCCACTGCTAATCGTAGCTGGCCCTCATTCTTACTCTGACCATATTCTAAGTCACATATGGAAACAATTCTTATTTTTCTTTATAAGATACTTACTTGGTCTGAAGCAGATAGAAGAAAGATTTTCTAAGCCAAGCAATTTATACAAATAAGGTAATAATTTACATTTCTAACAGCTGTAAGATGGGTATTAAACAACAGAAATAGCTTCTAACTGTACATTAATGTAAAGTATCCTTAAGTATTGTAAATGGTTTCTTACCTATACAAATTGCTATTATTGATCAAATAGAAAAGATCATTGGAAATATCTTTTTGATTGGCAGGGTTTTATTTTATGGCTCTGTTTCTTCCTTACAGTTCTCAGCATAAGGTTTATACTTTGCTTACTTCCAGTAATTTTGTCATCTCAGATGAAATGTGCTAAAACACTTGGCACTACCGGGCTAAGCACAGGGTTTGGGAAGGAGAGTGGATAGGATACATAAGAAGCAGAAAGTTTCTCTTTCTTGCCCTTGGGAAGGTTCTAATCTAGAATCTTTCTACAGTGCCTTACACATATCATAGTTCATTGAATTAATTTCAAAGATGCACCATTTATATATTATTTTAAAAATAAAAATTATTGCCAATTATTGTAAATATAAAATATGGTAATTTCTGGATTGTGGGAGATTGAGAAATGGCTGGTGGAAAACTACAGTGTATGGTGATTACTGTTCTAAGATGTTTGAAGATATTAGTTTCACTTGTTGTTTGGGGATAGGAAACAGGATCTCTTTTACAGCCGAGGGAAAGGGAGAGAGCCTGGAGGGACAGGAGCAAGAGGGTACTTTCCCAAGGGAACATATCAGAGGGCCTCTTCACAGAGCACTGGTGATGCCTAGAACAAGGAGAGCACTGCAGCAACTATCCCCCAGCATATGCACTCCCCCAGTACCCCACAGGATAAATACCTTTGTGGCATTTTCCCAGGACCTACAGGTTTTGCCCAGTGCTGAGAGAGCATCATTTCCTTCTTAGAACTCTGCTGTGTAGCCTATGGAGTCCTTGGGATTCAATCAGTTATCATTTTGGCAACTTAATCTGATTAATTTACTTGTATCTTATTTTCTGCTGCAGCATCCGCACAGAGAAAAAAATGAGATTCACTTATTAATTTTAGAGAGGAAGGCAGATGGTGTGGTGAATGAGAGTCTGGGTTCTGGAGTCGGTAGCCTGGGTTTTGCTCCAGCCAAGGCAAGTGCCTTAACTATCACTTCAAACTTTATTCCAGTCTGATGTGTAAGAAAAGTAATCTTACCTACCCATAGGGCTCCTGTGAGGATCAGATGAGACAATGCTTATTGCAAAACACTTGTCATAGTGCCTAGCACAAAAGGCTAAATAAACACAAATAACTACAAGCTGTGTAGTTTACCAGAAAGAGCAACTGCAGGTCTGTACTGCAGAGGGCTGCATTTCACTTGCCCAGTGGAGATTTAACAGGACTTTGTTTTAAAAGTTTTGACTTATAGAGGCTAGATAGAACTGGATTGTTGGAAAGAAGGAGGGACTCTAGGGGTGGAAGAGAAGTCTCAGTGACTGAATGCTGGAAGGATCTGCATTTCTTAAGCCTGGGAAATGAAGGGATAGTGCATTCTTTAGAGAAGCAGGGATCCTAATTCCACTGCCTTGAAAAGCCCCAAGAGATGGCAAGTGGTGTTAACACCTAAATGCCTGGGGATGTGGTCAGCAAATACCAAGCCTTCAGAGCAATGACCCCTGTCTCTGTAGCTTAGTCTGTGCCCAATAGGGAGCTAATGTCTGGCTCTACACATCTGGGCAATAACAGTGGTGACACATGGGCCTTTGAAATAAAGAGTAGGCCCTTCCCTAGTTCCTGGGACAAGGTAAGATCTGAGATTCTTAGACAAAGGGATAGAGTGGGGAGACTGGGGATTCAAGCTAGTGCAATTGGATATAGAAAGGTAAAAGTATGTGCCACTTTTACATCATAATTCTATAGAGCAAACCCATACCCACTAAATAATTCTTTGACTTGCTATTTTGTGTAACAGTTATCATTATCATCTTATTCTGAGAAGAAGTTGAATGAGATATGTGTGTCTATACAAGCTGCTTGTAGGGCTTTTGTGCTGTCCCTATCCCCCGACACCATGGTGGTGTTCCTTAATCCATCCACTATACCTAAATCAAAGATATCAGACCTAAGCTCTCAAAGTCTATTCAATACTCATTCTTATCAACTACCATTTACCCTTGATGTGGACTTTCTACCTGATCCTCCAGCAAGTGGCCTGAAAACTTTCTCTAAAATCGCATCATATAAGACTTCCAGGGAAGATGGTGGATTAGGAGGGACCTTAGGATCCAACAATATAACACCAGTATGAGTGTAAATAACCCAAAGAATGGTGGAACAGACTCTCCACAGCTAAATGTAGAGAAAAGGCCATGTTGAAGAGGGTAGGAAGGGCTGAAATGCTGTTGGGAGGTAAATGGACCCATGGAACTGTCTTCAATAAGGAGGGATTTAGCACGCATGGAGAGAGGAGACAACCAGACCCTCACACTAGAAACCCCACGCACAGGGAAAACGAATTCTTGTAACATTTGGCCTTGAAAACCAGAAGGGCATAATTTCACTAGTTCTTACAGTGAGCTGGGCTTAACACCTGGAACTTAAAACCAGTGGGCCCAGCTGTGGGAGAGTCTGGAAGGCAATAAGAAACAGCCCCTGCCCTTAAAGAGAGAACACAGTGAACAGCCCTGTGGAGATACAGCAGTTTGAAAAATACCTGGGATTTAGTAATCTCAGAGTGTGTACTGGAGGGGCAGGGATCCTTGGGAGACTTCTCTAGGAATAAAGGAGTTGGCGGGTACTGTTTCCCTCCCCACCCAGAGCCGAGACATGGACACCTGTGGAAACCAGCACAGCACCAACACTCGCTAACTTGCTAACAGTGCACCCTGTCACTGCATTCTCCTACAGACATGCCCTACCAGCTAGGCTTTGGTTCCTGGTCTCCCACAGCAGACCAGCCCAAACCTTGCTAATGCTTCTGTCCTGCCCCATGTTCTACTGTGGACATAGTCCCTTCCCACATCAGTCCTGCATAAACCTTGCAAGCAAGTGCTCCTTCACCCTGAATTCTCTTTTGTACCTGCCCCCTCAAATAGTCCTTGCCTGGAGCCCACCCAAAGCATTTCCATAAGTCTGGCAGTGTACAGGCAGCCTCTACAGGGACCAGTACCACTCCAAAGTGCTTCCTGCCCCAAGGAGAGGGGAAGATAATCACACATACACACCAGTCCAACTGCAGCCCCGACAGTAGGCTAGGGGCAGACATCTGGTCTGATTACAGGTCTGCATACCAACAGAAGTTTCAATGGGACAAAGCAGGGAAAGCGCCCTGCAGTTCAGTGCTACTGAATCTTTGGCAAACAGCTGGTTGTCTCAACTCAAGCCCAAGGCAGCCCTAGACTGGCGCAATAACACAGGGACTAAACCCTGCCTACAACAGGCAAAGAACCATTGCAGATGACTGGATTGAAGGCAAACACAGCTCAGTCACAATAGTAGGGCATATACAGCATACATATAAGACACCCCTGAAGCACCAGTCTCTGGTGAACAGGGGGCATTGCACTGCAGGGCACTACAGGACTTCTTCATAATGCCACTGCTTGCAAGAGCAGGAGGCATAGCTGACTTTCCAAACACATAGAAATAGAAAGACAGACAAAATGAGATAGAGGAATATATCCCCAATGAAAGAACATGACAAAATCACAGCAAGAATGCTAAATGAAACAGAGCTAAGTAATGTGCCTGATAGAGAATTTCAAGTAATGGTCATAAAGATACTCACTGGACTTGAGAAAAGAGTGGAAGACCTTAGTGAGACCCTTAATGAAGAGAAAATGTAAAAAGAACCAGTCAGAGATGAAGAACTCAGTAAGTGAAGTTAAAAATACACCAGAGGGAATGAATAGTAGATGAGAGTAAGCAGAAGAATGATCAGTGACCTGGAGGACAGAGTAATGGAAATCAATCAAGTTGAACAGGAGAGAGAGAAAAAAATAAATAGAATAAATAAAAGAATAGGCTAAGTTAACTCAGCAACACCATTAAGCATAATAACATTTGCATTATAGGGATCTCAGAAGAAAAAGAGAAAAGGGAGCAGAAAATTTATTTAAAGAAATAATAGCTGAAAACTTACTTAATTTGGGGAAGGAAACATCTAGTAAATCCAGATCTAGGAGATACTGACAGCCCAACAAAATCAGCCTGAGAGAGACAGTGATTAAAATGGCAGAAGTAGTGATAGGAAATTATAAAAGCACAAGGTTAAAAGAAAAATAAGTTATATATACAAGGGAAAGTCCATAAGGCTATCTGCTGATTTTTCAGCAAAAATTTTGTAGACTAGAACGGAGTAGTATGAAAAATCCAAAGTCCTGAAAGAAAAAACCTACAACCAAGAATACTCTATCCAGTAAGGCTATTATTGAGAGTGGAAGGAGAGTAAAGAGTATCCTAGACAAAAGTTAAAGGAATTTACCACCACTCAACCATCTATACAAAAAATGTTAAAGGGGATACTTCAGTTAAAAGGAAAGACCATAAGTAGGAGTAAGAAAAGGAATCACAAAAGCAGTAAAACTGTATCTATAAAAATCAGTCAAGGGATTCACAAAATAAAAGGATGTAAAGTGTGACACCATATACCTAAAACTTGGGGGAAGAGGAGTAAAGAATGGGTTCAAACTTATGTTACCCTCAACTAAATATAGAGAGCTTTAGACATAAGATATCCTATATAAACCTAATGGTAATCACAAATCAAAAACTAGTAATAGATATGCAAAAAATAAAGACAAGTATATCACTAAAGATATCACTTTATCTTTGGATATATCTTTGGATATATCTTGGAATAAAGATATTCCAAGTATATCACTAAAGAAAGCTAGCCCACTGTGAGAGAAGATAGTAAGAAAAGAAACAGAGAAGAACTACAAAAACCCATAAAACAAGTAGCAAAATGGCAATAAGTACATACCTATCAATAGTTATCAATATCAACAGTTATTTTGAATGTAAAGGGACTAAATGCTCTAATCAAAAGCCACAGAGTTACAAAATGGATTAAAAAAGCAAGACCCGGGGCGCCTGGGTGGCGCAGTCGGTTAAAGCGTCCGACTTCAGCCAGGTCACGATCTCGCGGTCCGTGAGTTTGAGCCCCGCGTCGGGCTCTGGGCTGATGGCTCAGAGCCTGGAGCCTGTTTCCGATTCTGTGTCTCCCTCTCTCTCTGCCCCTCGCCCGTTCATGCTCTGTCTCTCTCTGTCCCAAAAATAAATAAACGTTGAAAAAAAAAAAAAGCAAGACCCATCCATACACTGCCTACAAGAGACTCTTCAGACCTAAAGATGCCTGCAGATTGAAAGTGAAGGGATGGAAAAGCAATTATCATGCAAATGGAAGTGAAAAGAAAGCTGGAGTAGGAGTACTTCTATCAAACAAAATAGACTTTTTCTTTTTTCTTTTCTCTTCCTTCCTTCCTCCCTTCCTTCCTTCCTTCTTCTGAAAGAGACCATGAGTAGTGGCAAGGGGCAGAGGGAGAGAGAGAAAACCTTAAACAGACTCCATGCTCAGTGGGGAGCCTGACATGGGGCTTGATCCCATGACCCTTGGATCATGACTTGAGCCAACATTAAGATTCAGATGCTCAACCAACTGAGTCACCCAGGCGCCCCCAAAATAGACTTTAAAACAAAGACTTTAAGAAGATATAAAGGACATTACATAATCATGAGAGGACCAATCCAAGAAGAATATATAATAATTGCAAATAATTATGCATCCAGCATGAGAGTACCCAAATACATAAAGCAGTTAATAACAAACATAAAGGAAGTAATCAATAATATAATAATAGCAGGGGATTTTAACACCCCACTTACATCAAGGGATAGATCATCCCCACACAAAATCATAAAGAAAACAGTGACTTTAAGTGACATATTGGATCACATAGGTTTTAACAGATATATTCAGAACATTCCATCCTAAAATAGAATATATAATCTTCTCAAGTGCACATGGAACAAAAGATCGCATACTAGGCCACAAAACAAGTCTCAGCAAATCAAAAAATATCTAAATCACACCATACATCTTTTTCTGGGCAAAACTCTATGAAACTAGAAATCAACCACAATAAAATGTCTGGAAAAAAACACAAATACATGGAGGCTAAATAACATGCTACTAAACAATGAATGAGTCAATCAAGAAACCAAAGAGGAAATTAAAAAAAAAATACATGGTGGTCCAAAATCTTTGGGATGCAGCAAAAATGGTTCTAACAGGGAAGTTTAGAGCAGTACAGGCCTACCTCAAGATGCAATAAAAATTTCAACCAACCTAACCTTATACCCAAGGGAGCTAATAAAAGAACAAACAAAACCCAAAACCAGTAAAAGGAAGGAAAAAATAAACATTAGGGCAAAAATAAATGAAATAGAAACTATAAACAAACATAGAAACCCTGATAGAATGGATCAATGAAACCAAGAGCTGCTAGTTCTTTAAAAAGATCAACAGAATTGATAAACCTCTGGCCAGAGTCCTCAAAAACAGAGGAGAGGGGAGAGGAGAGAGGAGAGAGGAGAGAGGAGAGAGAGAGAGAGGAGAGAGGAGAGAGAGAGAGAGAGAGAGAGAACTTAAAGCTGGAAATCACAAAGAGAAATAACTGACACCACAGCAATAGAAAGGATTTTAAGGGAATGTTATGAAAAACTATATGCCAACGAATTGGACAACTAAGAAGAAATGGATAAATTCTTAGAAATATAACCTCCCAAACCTGCATTAGTAAGAAACAGAAAAGTTGAACAGATCAATTAGCAGCAATGAAATTGAATCAGTAATCAAGACCCCTGTGCTTGCTTCTGCCCTTGGAGAAAAGACTTAATAAGTCTCTCAGCACAGAACCTCAAATGTTAGAAAACAGAAGTTCTTCCCTCTGTACTCCTTCCTTCCCTATCACATCACAGCTTCCACTGACTCAAGTGGCCTGCAGTCTGACATGGAAGTTGGAATCATCCCTGACCTCTAAAATATTTTCATCTTTACAGGGCACCTTGTCCATATCTGGGAGGGAGTACCTTGAGGCTGACAAAATATGGAAAAAATAGAAACTGAGGGAAAGGTGATATTTGGAGAAGTTTCCAGAGATTGGCAAGCTGATGTCCAAATGGTCAGGGTTTTCCCAATACCACTGCTTAGTGTGGGGTAATTTTGTGTCCATGGCATAGGATAGCTGAGGAAAAAAAGCCAGCAACAAAACAGACAATGTTCCCATGGTAAAAAGAGCTGTGGGGATCCTGGGGAACTAGGAAGGGGGAGTTGCTGGAGAGAAAGCCATGGGACATGATGGGTTTAAGAAAGACATGAAGGACCATCTATACTGTGTGCAGTCTATCTTCCTGGGAAAGGGAGAGAAGGAAGAAGTCAGGGCATGGCTATGACTTAGAAAGTCAACTGTGGGACTGTTTAGCAAAGACACTTACCATCTCCATGCCCATGTCCCCACCAGGAAAATGAGGATCATTGGACATTCCTTGAACGGTTGAGAGGATTACACCAGAGAATGATTATAATATAGCAGCTAACATGTTTTTAGCCTTTATTGAGTGCTGGGGGTTGGGCTAAGCCTCACATGAATTATATCCACTTCTCACAACAACCCTGTTTTCAAGTGAGAAGACTAACTGAACCCCAGAGAGTTCGGGTAACTCACCCAGAGTCATGGAATCACCGGAGGAGCTGGGAGTCAACTCTGGGAGTTTCATTCACTCATGGCCTGTGTGTTCTTAATCCAATGCCATCTTTCACATACATTTAGACTTTGGGTTCAGTGCTTGTAGTTCCTGGTGACTTAGCTTTGTATCACAAGTGTGCACACATTTCTCATGAAGGTTCTCTACTTTATCTAATCCCTTGACATATCCAGCTTTGGAATTTCTTAGCATTTTCTTTTTAAGTTTTTTTTTTTCTCAACTTCCAACCTGTGAATAAATATAAAGAAGAAAAGAGGAAGTTATTTTCTTTAAAAGTTTCTTTATCTGCTTTTGTTTATACAGTAGAAACTTGCCTTGAGATAACATCAGGCATATGTCGATTTGCTATGGAGCCCTGCTTTGGGGGTTCTCCAGACACACATACTGGAATCAATCACAATAAATTCTATATGTGGGTTGCTTTCCTCCATATAGCGTGGTAAATTCTTCAGCACTCATACTAAATTTTTTATGGCCATGAAACTGTTCTCCAGCCAGGTCATCCAGAAGTGGTAGCTCCAAATTTTTGAGTCAGCACTAGAGTTCGGAAGGGTTAAAATTCTTAGATCACTTTTGGCTACTGTTAGAAAAACACCGCCAATTTTCCTCTCTCTCAAGATGCTAGATTTTTTGTCTTAAATATGATTGTAGGTGTTTTTATGGATGCATAATCTGCTAAAAAGTTGTCTTTTTTTTTTTTATCCTGAAGATGCTTTTACTATATGGAGGATTGCCAAGGACAAAATGCCTATGCCATGCCAAAAAATTATTCTCACTAACCTGTTTGTTATAAAAGATTTGCTATAGCATTTCTTCACATTTCTCCATTCTGTTCCTCTTGGCCACTGTTTTTAAGCTGGACACTGCATTTTCCCTGCCTTATTTCTCCACACAATCAAATCATAAATGTGGAGATAATTAGCAGGACACAAAGGTAAATCATTTATTCTATGATCCCCCCAGGTTCACTTGATTAAGGATGGCACCAGAACCCTGATGTCCTTGTAACTGGATGAGTATTGGTTAGAAGATAAGATACACCAGCCAACCTCAGTGAAGTGGTTGACCCCATCTCTGCTTTTATACCCACTGTACACATCTGTATAATCACACTTATTTTGGTTGTGCTGATTATATATTTTAAGTCTGTTTCTCTAGACAGAGAAGTCCTATAGGAAAGGTTCCATGTCATATTTGCCTTTGAATTTCCAGTGTACTGCACCGTTCCTGGCAGATAATTTATTGTCATAATATTTGCTAAATGAATGGTCATGATTCAGACTTATTTTTGAAATAAAAATCCTGTTCTGCACAAAGCATTGACGTGGTCTTTTTGGCAACATTAGACTTGGAAAACACATCTATTTAACCACGGATGTATGAATACTGCGTATTGACCACATCCTGGAGATAAACTCTATAGTTTCACTGCTTTAATCATTCTTGGTCAATATCTGGCATGAAGTGAAACCCCACAGGAGTTACTAAAACCTTAAAAATACATCATCAACTGAACCCCACACATGGAATATCTATTTTAAATGCACTGCAGTATTTTGGGCTCTAAGGCAACGTTTCCTCTGTGATTAATATTTTCCCCTTGAATTTACTTTTTATATTTTAATTTTATCCAGCCTTGGTTATCTTTACTTGTTTACATTTTACCATTATTTATTTTATCTATTCATATTCCAAGCCACTTTGAGTCCTTTGGATAATGATATGGGACAGGACTAACTAATTTTAAAAACACTGCCAACTCCTAGGTAGGGATTCAAATCAGAGACTTTTGGGAGAGGTGGATGGAAGTTCTTTCTCTCTTCCATGGTCCACTCCATGATCACAGGTAGATCACTTAGTTCACATTACCCTTTGATTCTGTTATTTGTTCAGACAGTTGAAAATAATACCTTCAAAAATATGTGGAAGTGACTGGAAGGCTCTAAAAAACAAAAAACAAAAAACAATGACTTAACGCACTAAAAAGAATCAGTTATGCCTCCTCATCAATTCTTTCCAACCCCCAAAGAACTGTGTTTTGTTTTTAAGGTCCTTAGGGACAGAATGCCTCATGAAGTCTTTCTTGGTACTTCTTGGAAAATCAAGTAATAAAGCAATAGACTGCCTATGTAAAACACAGTATAGATCCTTAAGGGACTTTAGATCAAAAGAAATAGAGCTTGGCACATGGCACAGGAGAGCAGTGAAAATAGCCCTGCACTTGGAGTCAGAATACCTGGGTTCATGGCTATGCCATGGAATCTTGAGCCTTTTACCTAAGTTTTTCAAATTCTATGCCCTTGCTTGTCAAGGATAGTGGTGCTATAGTCAGGATTAAATAAGAGAATGAACGTCAAAGAAGCTTATAGCTTGTAAAATCATATCAGGAGTATATGTTATAATAGATAGTGTTTATATTTGATGCAAAATGAGGCATTGGAAAGAACTTTGGAGCATACAGACCTGGATTTACTTGCCCTTCCTAGCTATCTCATTTCAGGCAACATACTTGACACCTATGAATCTCAGATTCTTAATCTGTATAGTGGGTACAGATGGAGTGTGGTAGAGTTCCTAGGAATATTGGTGGCAAAGCATGGAAAGCATGAAGCAGAGTGGCTGGCACATAGTATGAACTGAATAAGTGAAAGCCTTCATTTCATGATTAATATAGTTTAACAATAGAAATTGTATATAATTTAGTGCTAAATTGTTTGCTTATAGCCTGTGGATAGTGTAGGAGTTTAGAGAAGAGGTATGCCAACTATATTTGTGGTCTTGTTAAAAAGGATTTATGGAAGAGGAGTAATTTTAGATAGTCCTGGAAAGGTGAGTAAGCTTTGCTTAGGTGAAATAAACAGTAGTGATTACTCCAATTGGTCCTTTAGACATAGATAGCTCAGTCATGATCACACTTGAATTTTTCTTGGACCTTGTGTAGGCCTGGGTATAATGGTGTTTTTGTAAACTTCCAAAGCATTTATTACATAAATCCAAGTAGAGAACCATTTCCTTAAAGCTACACATGAATAGATATATGTTTAATTGTTGAGGTGGTCCTATGGAATGGAATATTCCAGAAAGCACACTGGACTGGGATTAGGAGTTGCAGGTTCTTTCTGTAGCTCTACCCTGACTGCTGGTGGAGGTCTTTGGCCTCCCTCCTCATCTGCCAAACAGGGAGGCTGGACTCTGTGTCTTCAAGCCCTTGTGGTCTATGATGTAGCCAAGCAGGTACCACCCCCACCCCTCTAATTTGGGAAGGCAGGATCAGTGGTTGAATTGTGGGGGTGCTCCTCTTGCTTTCCCCATAAATATACTTCTCTCCTCCCCATACCAGCCCCACCCACAAGCACATGAGAGAAGCTCAATAAGGACATCTGAAAACTGTTTTCCTCTTTTCCTGAGAAACGCCATAACATCATCAATCTGTATTTGTTTTATTTCTAATGAAGGAAATGTGCCCCTCTTATTGGAAACACCTTGCAGAAAGAGGCAAGTCTCTCCCTGCAGTCTGGCAGCTGAGAGCAGAGCTGCCGGCTGCACCCCACCTGTCCCAACAGCCAAGACTGACACAGCCTCAAATGCTTTCCATACGAAAACCTTTGTGAAGTTTCCTGTGCACACAGTGCAGACTGGGGCCCAGTTGCTGTCTCTGGCCAAGGTAATGCAAACCACATGCTTGGAGAGGAGTCAAGGCAAATATAGTTCCCCCAGAGGCCAAACATAAGTGGCACCTTCTTATCTTAGTCATGAACCCCTCTTCCATGGAGCAGGCATTGGTCAAAAGTGTAGAATAATTGCAAACATCAGTCCTGAAAATCACTGTGCACTGGTTAGGCCACCTAATGCTCCTTAGAAGGCAGCTGTCCATTTTTACTCTTCGTAAACAGCAGAGGGGGCTGGAAATTAGAAGGAAGGTAGTACATGTGGGGGATTTCATTTGGTATCCTAACTTCTTAGCTGGAACTTACCAGGTAGGACAGACAGCCTGTGGCCTGGTCCTCGAGCTCTTTCCTAGGTCCTGAAGTGAGTTTCAAAGAGACATGTTGGGTATAGCTGGGAGCCAGGCTGGCTTGCTTCCCTTACTTGTCAGAGTTTTGAGAAGGGGCCTTTGGCTTGTCGCTGGGTGGTGGCATCCGCCATTCTGTGAATAGGACATCCTGCAAGGACAAAATTAGCAGTCCTAGAATCATCTAGAGAACAATCCCTGCCTTTCTGGTGATAATATTTCCTGTTACAGACTCCATTTGAGCTTCAGTTAAGCATAATGCCACAGGAGCTCACCCTCTGGAAGCAGAATGAAGTCACTTCCTATGTCAGTTCGTTGCTTCTATATCTAACTCCATCATTTAACATCCTCAGAACCTCAGCTTCCTCATCTGTAAAATGAGAAGAATGATAGCCACTGCAGAGGGATTTTTCAAGGATTAGCTTATATAATACGCTCTGACGCCAGACTGCCAGGGTTTGAACCCCTCTCTACCACATTCCAGCTGTCAGGCAAGTTGGTTCTTCTCTCTCTGCTTCAGTTTTCTTATATGTAAAATGATAAGACTAGTAGGGTCTACCTCATGGGGCTGTTGTGAGGATTAAATGAGTTAATACTTATAAAGCTCCTGGAATAGTGGCTGGTACAGAATGTCGATTTGCTATGGAGCCCTGCTTTGGGGGTTCTCCAGACACACATACTGGAATCAATCACAATAAATTCTATATGTGGGTTGCTTTTCTCCATATAGCGTGGTAAATTCTTCAGTACTCATACTAAATTTTTTATGGCCATGAAACTGTTCTCCAGCCAGGTCATCCAGAAGTGGTAGCTCCAAATTTTTGAGTCAGCACTAGAGTTCGGAAGGGTTAAAATTCTTAGATCACTCTCGCGGTCCGGGAGTTCGAGCCCTGCGTCAGGCTCTGGGCTGATGGCTCAGAGCCTGGAGCCTGTTTCCGATTCTGTGTCTCCCTCTCTCTCTGCCCCTCCCCTGTTCATGCTCTGTCTCTCTCTGTCCGAAAAATAAATAAACGTTGAAAAAAAATTAAAAAAAAAATTCTTAGATCACTTTTGGCTACTGTTAGAAAAACACCGCCAATTTTCCTCTCTCTCAAGATGCTAGATTTTTTGTTTCAAATATGATTGTAGGTGTTTTTAATGGATGCATAATCTGCTAAAAAGTTGTCTTTTTTTTTTTACCCTGAAGATCCTGAAGTGACTGCCAGTTATTATTATTACTAGGACTATGCACTCAGCCAGGGAAGGAACATGTATTCTCACCTCTCATTTCCTCCCTCTAGACTTCCTGGGATGATTCAGATGTGAGTCCACTGAGGTGTCATCCTGGCCCTGAGGAAAGAGAAGAAGGAGTTGTGGGACCAAGTGAATAGATCAGGGACATCAGGCTAGCAGCCCAGTCCCCATGGGAGAGCCCAGGATCAGCTGATCTTTCCACAGGAAGAGGAGAAACCACAGCAGCCCTCACTTTCCCTGGGCTCTCACTGAGTTTTGCTAAGTCATTCCTAGGTCTTGCCTCATGGAGAAAGATGTTACTACAGAAGCCAGAGAATGCATTCCTAGGGTCCCAGGCTATGTCCTCAGACCAGGATGCTCTGTGATGGAGGCCTGCAGGAGGGGTAGGGTGGAGTAGAGAGGTTCTTGCTTCCCTCTGGCAGGTATGGAAGACGTTGAGTATCCACTTCAAAAAATAATTTCTCTTCTGGGGTCAGAAGAGGAGGACAGTAAGCAGTTTCTGGTTGCTCCTTAGCATAATTGTTACTCTTTTCTCTAAAATTAGTCCATACCTTATTCCTAGAGAGATGGCCTCACTGCACACTTATTTATTCTAGAAGTAATGAAGGGCCCACTATATGCCAGACACAGTGCTAGGGAGTGCCCTCAAAGAGAATTTCATAAAATCTTAAATAATCATTATATAGTATTTTCAGCTTATAATATAAATGGGTTCAAAGTCCAATGTGGGCATAGTGAATGAAGATATCACACAAGGCTTCAAGGAGGAAACAATGTTGGTGTTGAGCTATTGGTTCCCAGAAACAGACCCACCTGAGTCTGCTACTTGTGATCTTGGAGAAGTTATCTTAATCTTTCTGACTCTTGGTTTCTCCATCTGTAAAATGAAGATAATGGCACCATCTTTAAAGATTTTGTGTGTGGACTGAGATAAAATATATAGTGTGCCAGGAACACTGTAATTAACAAATGGTGGCCATTTTTAATCAGTGAAGATCTGCATATGTCTAAAAATTCCATGGGAGGATTTTTTTTTGAAAAATTGTGGCACATTTGGAACTTAATGTTCATGTTTTTGTCTCATGGATGGTTGCATCTGAGTTTACAACCATGCAGTCAGGATCACTGAAGACTATTCCAAGATCCAATTAAATTTCAAGTATTCAGGAGTCAGTTCAGGAGGTGAGTCCTTGTACACATATGGCCAGAGTTCATGAACAAAGCTTTCATGGATGGGTTCACACACCACCTCTTCTGCCCATGGCAGAGGGCTGCTGCAGTAGTCTACCCTTACAGGAGGTCTTGTGGGATTATCCACACAGGCTGGATGCATCTTGAAGTTAGAGGAAGAGGAGGAGATAGGGTATCTCAGCAAGGCTCCAGGACATTCCATTCATAATCCATGTGGTTCTTTCTGTGGAAAACTCTGACTCCATAGTGGGTGAAGGGTCTCATATATAATGGCCCTTCCCCAAACTGTTCAACTAGTATCTATGCAGCATGATATGTATCTATGTGAGTCACATGTGCTTGCCATCTCTATCATTTCTGTATAAAATGAGAAGAGCAGTAGGATCCCTGAGAGAATGGTGGCGCTAAGCTATTCAGGACAGAATTCCTTATAAGTATTCTTGGTTCCTTCTGCTTCTGCCGTCTTTCATGAGTTTCATTGGACCCTGTCTCCATTTTTATTTTTTTGAGATTTCTTCCTCTCCTCTTGTGATCCAGACTGTACAACATCTTTAAGAGCCTGATACTCACTTAGCCAAAAAGGGTCTTGACAATGGTCTTGGGTGTAGCCAAGACTAAGTGGGGTTCATGCCTCACTCATCTCCCCTTCCCCCCTTAGGGTTTAATTGTGAGTTAGGGAGTTATTATTTTATGTGCACTATATTGTTGTGATTTAGAGACTGTTGTGTTCTCAATGATAAATCTCCAACTAGAATACACACTCTTTGTGGTCAAAGGGCCTTATCTTTTCATTCCTTCATGGTCCTGATTTTTTAATGTTTTCTTTTTAATTTATTTTGAGAGAGAGGTGGGGGGATAGAGAGCATAGGGACAGAGAGAGAGAATGCCAAGCAGGCTCCATGCTGTCAGCACAGATCCCAACATGGGGCTCAGTCCCACAAACTGGAGGTGGATGCTTAACTGACTGAGCCACCCAGGCGCCCCAGTCCTGACTTAAGGGTGTCATCAAAGCAAGTCTCAAAAAACAACTCCCTAATATAGGGTCCAAGAATATTTGACACCTGTTTGGCTGTAATGCTACCAAAAGAGTGCAGTTGTTCCAGGAAATTTCTGGATATTCCTGAAAATTGGCCTAGAATAGGATAGGATAAGGTCTGGCCCTCACCTACCTCTCTATTCATCTCACATCACACCCCACCTCTGTGTTTAATCTCGAGATTTACTGGCTCTCTTTGAGCACTTCAAAGATGCTAGTTTGCACACACTGTTCCCTTTGTCTGGAATGCTTCACCTTCTCCCTCCATCCCCCACTCCCTCCTCACTTTTGCTAAGTCAACTCCCACTAACCCTTGAGAATCTGCCTCAGTTACCACTTTTTCAGAGAGTGTCTCTTCATTTCCCTCACTCAGTAAAATCCCTTTATTTCTAATATTCTTGCAGCACATTTACCTTTCCTTTAGGGAACTTAATACCTAATAGGTTTGCTATGTAATTGACCGGTGTCAATATCAAACTTCCTCTCTAGATGGTAAGCTCCATGAGAGCAGGGCTTGTGTCTATTATTTATTCATTGCTTTATCCTTGGTACCTAGCATGTAATAGGTACTAAATAAATCTTTCAAGTGAATTACTTAAAATGAATGTTGACATTTAAATCATCTGCAATTATTTAAAAAAAATCATCTGCACTTATTTACTGAACATCTACAATTGGAGAATGTGCTGAGGCTAAGTGGTGATAAGGAAAAATAAAAATGTTATGAGCTATACAGGTGCTACCAGAAGAAATGATATTGAGTAATGACAGAGTGGACTAAGAGCAGGCCAAGAGAATATGGAAACTGAACAATGCTATAAAGCAATGTACACAGAATGGAAGGGGCTTAACTCATGAGGGTGAAGGAAGGCAGGTAGGGCTGGTGATGGAACTAATGTGTTGCAATGTCAACTTAGTGGCCTAATTGAGTTAAAGCCTGTGTGTTACTTCTCAACTGCTGCATAAAAAATTACTCTAAAACTTAGTGGCTTAAAACAACACTTATGATTTTACAGTTTCTGTGGTCATGGCTTAGTTGTGTTCTCTGCTCTTGGTCTCTCACAAGGCTGGAGTTACAGTCTCATCTGAAGACTTGACTGGAGAAGTTTCCATTTCCATATCCATGTAACCTCACTTAAATGGTTGTTGGTGGTATTCAGTTCCTTGTGAGTCATTGGACTGAGGGCCTTGGTTCCCCACTGGCTGGTGGCCAGAGGCCTCCGTTAGTTCCTTAGCTTACAGAACTACCTAATGGGTAGTTCACAAGGCAGCTGGCTTCATGAAAGTGAGCAAGTAAGAGGGCAAAGAGAGTACAACTGAAGGACTAAGAGCAAGACAGGAATCATAGCCTTTTGTAACCTAATCTTAGAAGTAACATATTTTTTGGCATATTCCATGATTTAGAAGTCACTAGATTCAGACCACACTCAAAGTGAGGGGTTTACAAAGAAGGCAGAGATCAGTGGGGAGGGCAGTGCATTTTAGATATTGCCTAGCTCAGTCTATGATGACTGGTGCCAATTAGAACTAGAAAGAAGAACAAAATTATTATGCTTATGTTTCAAGGGTTATAAATTGTGTTAAGGCTAATTAGCAGGCATAAGAGACAAGGTCAACTAGGAGAACATGGCTCAAAGTCTTGCACATGGTAGAAATTCAAGTGGAAATGCTATGATGAAGCATTACTTTCTGCTTGGGTCCTGTCTTAGGAAGTCTCTCCCAGGCAGAGAGCAAATTGTGAAAAAAACAGGAACAGATGCAGAGGAGACAAGTAGAATTTTGAGATAGGTACACTTACCAAACTCATGCTATGAGAGCAGACATAAGCAACATGTCTGTTGTTCTTGGACCTCACAAGATTCCTGCCACATTCCAACACTTACCTCCTTTGTAGTCCTTCTCCAGCCACTTTTGAGAGTCAAGAGTTCAAGTCATGTGAGGGAATGTAAAAGTATTTTGTTGCCCCGCCCCCCAAGATGGTATTCCTACTGTCATTAGGGACTGTGTTTATTTTGTTAACTCTCTCCTGAAAATGAATGGCTAATAAAACCATGACCAAAAAGGGTGAAGACTGAGTAAGTCACCTCACACAGACAGCAGAAAGCTTTAGGAAAGAAGCACCAGTGTTTTGATGACAATATTTTCTACTGTGATTTCTTCTTACTGTGGAAAAGAATTGTGTGTATAAATCTTTCTCCCCAAGCAGTGTCGTGGCTTCCCAGGGTTATCGGAGCTGGATTTGATTCAGATGAGATCGTATGCACGGCAGCATGCAGAGAGAATTGTAACTGGACATCAAAGGAGGAATTCAGAATGGTTATAGGAAAATTGTGCTTCTTCCCGTTGTCTGCCAATTAATACATTGGCCCCATCAAAAGGACACGGATTAAAGTCTGGAAGATGAGCTTGGAGATGGGAGGCTGCACTCTGGCTTCTGTGACAAGTGGGTAGCCTGCAGGTTTTGAGAAGAAGTGAAGTGAAACCAAATTTATGGTTCACTTTGCAAATAGTAGAGGATCACCTAGATCAAAGAGAAACAATCTGGAGGAGTATGCCTCCTATTTTTGGAGCCACAAGAATTCCATTTATATTTTTACAAGGATTGAAACATTCAAAACCTGAATGCTGGTCCCTGCCATGGAGTGGGCCTTTGGGTCTCTTTCTGGATAGAACATACCAAATGTCTGCATTCTTTAGGTACCCTGGATTCATTTAGATATCATGCCCTTCAGTCTCCTTACTACAGTTCCTAAGGAGAAGGGTGTAGTGTTGGAGAAGGGGCTATGAGCTCTGGGATCTGATTTCAGCTCTCCGTTGATTCATATGGCAGTCTGGGGCAAGTGATTTAACTACCTCTGTAAGCCTGGGATTTCTCACTCTGTAAAATGAGGAAAATAATATCCACACTTTTCACTCCTTACAGAGTTACCATGGAGATTAAATAGGACATTATAGGTAAAATCTACTTTATAAAATATATGAGCCAACTCTTTCCCCATGGTCATCTTCACTTCACTGATTTCTTATTCACCCACTTATTTGTCTAGCCATTTATTCATATGATCTCCCTTTCTCTGTAATTGACTTAAAAATATTTTTTATTTCTTCTTTCTCTCACATTTATCCTTACTTTTTCACTTTTACTCTGTTCCTTAAGTATTCCCTTACTCGTTAACCTTTCATCCTCTTTACTTCTTAGTCTCTCCCATTGTCTGTCTTGACTTACTGGTCAGTTCCTGCCCTCCATTCCCTGACTCTTTCCTGTGTCCATTTTACTCCTTCCCAATGCCATATTCTATCCCAAGTTACCCCAACCTCCCATCTCACTTTTGGGCTAACCTTTGTACTGGGAAGCATCTTCGAAGAGCCCTGCCCCAGCATCATGACTATTAGCTGTATGTTGGTTTCCTTATCTGAGAAATGAGTACACTCACGAACAGATTATGATACTATGACTATATATCCCCCTTTTGCTGATGAAAAAGACCTACTTTAACTATATTTGTTAAAATTATGAGCTTAGCATATAATAATAGATAAAAACTATGGAGCATTTATAGTATGTAAACACTATTTAATTCATTTAGTTATACAAAATAAGCCCTGTAAGATAGATTTTATTTGAGGCTCAAATGCAATAAATAACATTTCCAGGATTCTGTGGCCAGAATTAAAAGCCAGGTCTGTGCTGTATGTACTCTATCTTGAAAGAGCAGATGCACAGATCAAACAATGACATTAAGACAACCATGGAATGCAAGAGGACTAAGTCAGCAGGATTGATCTATTTCTAAGAACCTAAATGGTCAACAGAGGATATGCCAAGATTAGGGATTTATCTTTCCTCAGGATTAGGGCTGCCAGATTTATAAAAATACATATCACCCAGTAAATTCGAATTTCAACTCAAACAGCAAATATTTTTAGTATAAGTATGTCCCATGTAATATTTGGGACATACTTATACTAAAAAAAAAAAATCATTCATCTGAAATTCAAGTTTAACTAGGCAACCTGTGTTTTATCTATATGCTAACTAATTTGGATGTAACTTAAAAAATTTTTAAATAAAAAACCCAAATAATCCAATTTAAAAATGGACAGAAGACATTAATAGGCATTTCTCCAAAAAAGACAGACAGATAGATGCCAACAAACACATGAAAAAGATGCTCAACATCACTCATTATCAGGGAGATGCAAATCAAAACTACAATGAGATATTACCTCACACCTGTGAGAATGCCTAAATAATAAACACAAGAAACAACAAGTGTTGGTGAGGATGTGGAGAGAAGGGAACCCTCTTGTGCTATTGGTGGGAATGAAAATTGGTGCAGCCATTGTTGCAAACAGTATGTGGGTTCCTCAAAAATTAAAAATAGAACTACCCTATTACCCAGAAATCACGCTATTTGGTATTTACCCCCAAAATACAAAAACACTAATTCAAAGGGATACATACACCCTTATATTTATTGCAGCATTACTTACAATAGCCAAACTATGGAAGCAGCTGACGTGTCCAATTGATAGATGAATGGATAAAGATGTGGTACACACACACACACACACTGGAATATTTCTCAGCCATAAAAAAGAATGAAATATTTCCCTTTTCAACGACATGGATAGAGCTAGAGAGTATAATGCTGAGTGAAATAAGTTAGTTATAGAAAGACAAATACCATATGATCTCACTCATATGTGGAATTTAAGAAACAAAACAAATGGACAAAGGAAACGAGAGAGACAAACCAAGAAACAGACTCTTAATTATAGAGAACAAACTAATGGTTACCACAGGGGAGGTGAATAGAGGGAATGGGGGAAACAGGGGATGGGGATTAAAGATTACACTTATCATAATGAAAAACAATAACATAAAATGATTTAAAAAATAAAGAACCTTTAAAAATTGAGGAAAAATACAAAATATTATAGTAAATAGGCAAAATATATAGATGATTCACAAAAGGAAATAAAATGACCCTTACATGCAAAAAGATGTTCAGTCTCATAATAAGTAAAATCCAAATTAAAATTATACTGATAATCTCACCTAGCAGATTGGCAAAAATTCAATATCTTAGAAATTCACTGTTTCGGCGAGGCTGTGTGGAAACAGGCTCTCTCATATATTGCTGGTAGAATGCAAAATGGTATATTTTCCCATAAGGAGGAATTTCAAAACATGTAATAAAACTTCATTATGCATTTACCCTTTAACCAGTATTACTAATTCTAATAATTTACTCTGAACATATATATCCAACAGTACCAAAATACATATACACAAAGTTATTCAATGCAGCATCATTTATAATTACAAAGTATAAAGAACTACCTAAATATCTAAGTGTAGGAGTTTAGTTGAAAGATCCATTTACATTATGTAGTAGTATATAGCTATAAACAAGAGTTAGGGTGTCTCTATGAACAAATATGATATAATTTCCAGGACATAACATTAAGTAAAAAAAAGTAAAGAACATACAAAGTATGTTAATATCTGTGTGAAAAAAAAGAAAAAAGTTTGATTTTGTAAAGCATGTAAATGTTCTACATATTCAAAAATTAAAATGAAATCAGTAAGAAGAGGAAGGAAAGAGCTAACTGAAAGTAGAAAGAAACAAATTGTATTTCAAATAAATATGATAATCACACTGTAGGGAGAAGGAAAGAAGGAAGGAAGGAAGTTATATACATCTAACCATTTTATGCTCTGTTCAAAGGACCAAGAATTAAAGATGCCCAGTAGCAAAGATCATATCTGAAACCCAAATCTTGATCTCTAACGCCATTATCCACTAAAAGTAATCAAGACTCTCTGGATAAATGACTGACTCCAGGAATGGGGCAGAATAGACAAAAGATGAGCCTGGAACATCTTGTTATTCTAGAAAATAAAAAGGCATTTTCTAAAAATTAGGAGGTCATGACACAAGGACTAATGTGCTAGCTGAAAAGAATTACAGCTAGCCAAATCTGGGATAATTTGAGCATCATTAAGTACAATGATGAATTATAAATCACTGACAAAAATTAAAATTCATGAGTCCATACTGATAATAAATATATAAATAAATGTAAGTAAATTTATGAATACAAATATTTTACTATATACCCACAGTCTTGGACAAGGTTGAGTATGAGAGGTGAGGCAGGAAGAATTGCAAACAAATTCTGAACCCTTTTTAATACTATTTCAGCAATCATTTAGGGACATCGAATGCTTACTAGGTCCCAAGTTTTGTGTTAAATATTAACCTGATCTACGTGATTCTCACAATGACATATTTTACAGATGAGATAAACTAGCCACAGAGATATTAGAAAAACTTGCCCAGTATCATAATAAATGGAGGAGGCATGATTTTACACTTTTCCCACTAAGTCATGTCACATCCCAAAAGAACAGAACGATTTCCGAATAAAAGCATTTTATAAATGGGTTTCTTTTTTCTCGCCTTTCTTTCTCAGGGATGCACTAAAGGGCTAAGGGTGATGTTAAATTTCCATGGTCAAGAACAAGAAAATTAAAATAATGATCTAAGAATAAATTTAATTGGTTCTCTTGGGTTTACAAACCATGGTCCACCAACTTCTTAAAATCTCTAGGTGGAATTTCCTAACTTTCCCCAGGAGGTGGTAATTGTACAAAAGAGAAATCCCTAAAGCCGATAGGCTGGGTTCCATCCCTGATGGTGCAGTTTACTATCTGTAAAAGGGTACCTCATTGGATTGTTGCAGGGGTTAAATGAGATAATGTACACATAAGCACATGTTGGTGTAAGTATTGCTGCTTCCCTCAGGTCTCTGTGCTTCCCAACTCATCCCAACCCTTTCCTTTCCTTAACTCATTAAGAACAAAACAAACTTTAAAAACGAGGTCTATGAAAGCAAAGACCTCAGTGAGTGAAATCCAGTGACACCCACTGTGTCCTCCAACAGAATGTGCAGAGTGTTCTTTTCTCAGCAAGGAGTCAATCAACTGCAATTAGGTCAAGAATTCTAAGGTTCTAGAAAGAATAAAGGGGCTTGACAGCAATTTTCTCCAAAGCCTAAAGTCTTGAACCAGATGTGGTTAGTCTGCTTCGAGGACTGAAGTCCTCATCTTGGTTCTGTCACTAACCACTACATGTCATAACCTCCCTTTCTTGACCTCAGTCTCATCATCTGTAACTGAAGGCAGGTGCTATACTTCTTGAGACCATGTTTATCATAGTCTTGTTCTCAGATCACCTCTAGCTGAATCAGTTGGTCTACTCGTTAAAACACATATATTCCTCACATCCCACCTTGTGGCTCCCAAATTAAAAACTCCTTGGCAAAGGATTTGGATTCTGCATTTTTATCCCCTTCCACCAAGATAAATTCTAATGCACACAAATTTAAGAATTACTGACTTAAGTGCCTTTTCAGATAAAGAATTACATGGTGTAGGTCAGTGATTTTTAAACTTTAATGAATCCCTAAAATGCAGGGGGCTTGCTCTGCATTACTGCTAATCTCCCAACTGCTGTTGCTGGTTGTTCCTAGATCACACTCTAAGTAGCAAAGCTTTATGTGATACTACGCAGTCCTGTAGTAGGTTGGTTTCCTCTTTCGGATGAAAAGAATATAGATAAGAGTAAAGGGTGGAAGAAGGATATAAGCATGGATAGTAACCCCAAAGATTTTCTTGGCTTGAGTATAGACTTAGCTGATTGATGGATCACCTTTGGTCCTTATGACAGAGAAGTCACAAATTTGGAGACAGACAACTTGGTTATGTCCCCCACTCTGTCACTTCCTAGTTATGCAGCCTGCAGAGAGTGATTTAAGTTTTTAGAACCTTAAGTTATGAATCTATAAAGCAGAGATCACAAAATACCCTCCTTACAGAGTTGTTATGAGCACCAAATGTGATCACATATATAAAATTCCCAGCCCAGTGCAACAATATCTGTCCCTCTAGGTTTTCTGGGGACCCTCCCTAAGCCTTTACTTAGCCCATGTATGGGACTGCTCACAGGAGCCTGCTCTCTCTCATAGATACCACTACCTGGAGGGCAGCCACTTCTCCACCATGAGAAAGCTTGACTTTCCCAGGCCGCTGAGTGATTAATCGCACAGCTGCTTTCCCAGACTTGGAAGGCTGATGGCAATGCTGCCAGAGGCAGATGGGAGAGCTAGAGTCCAGTCACTCATCAGTGATGTTCAGCGGACACATTTATAAGGCTTTTTACACTTTTCTGGCATCCTCCACGATCAGCCAGACACCAAAGGCTGCCTACTGCACACCACATGCTGGCAAAGAAAGCTGTGTGCACACATGCTGGCCAGGTCCCAGCACAGCTTATTCTTTCTCTTCTGCTTCCTTTCGTTACTTTCTATGTGGTTGTGATCAACACGCCACCTGACTTTTCATGCCAAGTCCTTTAAATTTTTTTGACAGGCACTGCTGTCCCTCTCTCCCCGAATAACTCACTAAACAAGAGTTGCAATAATATGAACTTAATGTGAAGCATTTTCATCTCTCTTCATAATCATTTAAAGGGGTTATCAACAGAATATTTCTTTAGCAATTGCAATTTGCTTACCAGCATCCCAGGTCCCCGAGGGAACCTGTAACCAAATCATCTTGGTAAGTTGCTTGGTCAGGCTACAGGAAGCAAACCATGAGAGTGGCTTTCTTTTTCCGTTTTTTTTCTTTCTTGTGTTGTCCTTAAGTTTGACTGTGTATTGGAATCACCTGGAGAGCTTTTGTTTTTATTTATTTTTGAGACAGAGAGAGACAGAGCATGAACGGGGGAGGGGCAGAGAGAGAGGGAGACACAGAATCGGAAGCAGGCTCCAGGCTCTGAGCCATCAGCCCAGAGCCCGACGCGGGGCTCGAAATCACGGACCGTGAGATCATGACCTGGCTGAAGTCGGACGCTTAACCGACTGCGCCACCCAGGCGCCCCAAAAGCAATACTGATCTCTGAATCCAATACCAGAGATTCTGACTTAATTCATCTGGATGGTACTTGGACATTGGGAATTTTAAAAACAGCCAAGATTGAGGACCACTGTCTTAGGAATTAATAAAACTACACAGAATTTTCCTGTATTGTCTCAGTTTTTTATCACCATTTGTTTTCAAGAGCACCCTTTAAAATTTTTTTCACCAAAATAATCTGTCAAACCTCAAAACAACCACTTGAAACAGTCTGAATGTGTATATTAGTTTATTTGCACATTTGTATGTTATCTTCAGTTTGAGTATTTTTTAAAAATGGAGCTCTCAGAGAGGTTAAGTAACTTGTCCTGAGATAGACAGCTGATAAGGGCAGAAATAATTCTTTTTTATTTTTTTAAATTTTATTTATTTATTTTTTATTTTTTTTTAATTTATATCCAAATTAGTTGGATATAGCATATAGTGAAACAATGATTTCAGGAGTAGATTCCTTAATGCCCCTTACCCATTTAGCCCATCCCCCCTCCCATGACCCCTTCAGTAACCCTCAGTTTGTTCTCCATATTTATGAGTCTCTTCTGTTTTGTCCCCCTCCCTGTTTTTATATTATTTTTGCTTCCCTTCCCTTATGTTCATCTGTTTTGTCTCTTAAAGTCCTCATATGAGTGAAGTCATAGGATTTTTGTCTTTCTCTAATTTCACTTAGCATAATACCCTCCAGTTCCATCCAAATTGCAAATAGTTGCAAATGGCAGGGTAGGGTAAGTTCAAATAGGGTAGTTCTATTTTTAGTTTTTTGAGGAACATCCATACTGTTTTCCAGAGTGGCTGCACCAGCTTGCATTGCCACCAACAATGCAAAAGAGATCCTCTTTCACCGCATCCTCACCAACATCTGTCGTTGCCTGAGTTGTAAATGTTAACCATTCTGACAGGTGTCAGGTGGTATCTCATTGTGGTGTTGATTTGTATTTCCCTGATGATGAGTGATGTGAAGCATTTTTTCATGTGTTGGTTGGCCATCTGGATGTCTTCCTTGGGGGAAGTGTCTATTCATGTCTTTTGCCCATTTCTTCACTGGATTATTTCTTTTTTGAGTGTTGAGTTTGATAAGTTCTTTATAGATTTTGGATACTAACCCTTTATCTGGTATGTCATTTGCAAATATCTTCTCCCATTCTGTCAGTTGCCTTTTAGTTTTGCTGATTGTTTCCTCCACTGTGCAGAAGCTTTTTATTTTGATGAAGTCCCAGTAGTTTATTTTTGCTTTTGCTTCCCTTGCCTCCAGAGACATGTTGAGTAAGAGTTGCTGCAGGCAAGATCAAAGAGGTTTTTGCCTGCTTTCTCCTCGAGGATTTTGATGGCTTCCTGTCTTACCTTGAGGTCTTTCATCCATTTTGAGTTTATTCTTGTGTATGGTCTAAGAAAGTGGTCTAGGTTCATTCTTCTGCATGTCACTCTCCAGTTTTCCCAGCACCACTTGCTGAAGAGACTGTCTTTGTTCCATTGGATATTCTTTCCTGCTTTGTCAAAGATTAGTTGGCCATACTTTTGTGGGTCCATTTCTGGGTTCTCTAGGGCAGAAATAATTCTTAAATCCATGAGTCCTGGCTCCCATTATTCTTTCCATTACTTTGTAACTCCCTTAATTCAGTTTGTCATTGAATATCATTCATTGGACCATAATACATCTCTACTCTAGACTGTATAAACATTCAAAACAAAAACTCTCTGATTTCCTTATTAGCAGATTTAATATTAATAAAGAAAGAACAGCAGCGTGAATGAGAAGACAGGGCCTTCCTGGTTTGGTGGTTGATACATGCACCTGACATATGTAATGTGTTAAGTGTCAAAAGACATTCAGCATGGGACTATTTATTGGGGAAGTCAATATATGCCAGTCAAAGGCTGGG
>NW_024412415.1:15799997-15870917 GCF_014898765.1 Herpailurus yagouaroundi | reverse complement strand
CCCAGCCTTTGACTGGCATATATTGACTTCCCCAATAAATAGTCCCATGCTGAATGTCTTTTGACACTTAACACATTACATATGTCAGGTGCATGTATCAACCACCAAACCAGGAAGGCCCTGTCTTCTCATTCACGCTGCTGTTCTTTCTTTATTAATATTAAATCTGCTAATAAGGAAATCAGAGAGTTTTTGTTTTGAATGTTTATACAGTCTAGAGTAGAGATGTATTATGGTCCAATGAATGATATTCAATGACAAACTGAATTAAGGGAGTTACAAAGTAATGGAAAGAATAATGGGAGCCAGGACTCATGGATTTAAGAATTATTTCTGCCCTAGAGAACCCAGAAATGGACCCACAAAAGTATGGCCAACTAATCTTTGACAAAGCAGGAAAGAATATCCAATGGAACAAAGACAGTCTCTTCAGCAAGTGGTGCTGGGAAAACTGGAGAGTGACATGCAGAAGAATGAACCTAGACCACTTTCTTAGAACCTGTTTTGGATTCTGTGTCTCCCTCTCTCTCTGCCCCTCCCCAACTTGTGCTCTGTCTCTCTTGCTTGAAAAGATAAATAAAATATTAAAAAAAATCTCTTAAAGATTGAAGTCATGCCATGCCTCTTTTCTGACTGCATACTATGAACTAGAAATCAACCACAATAAAAAGTCTGGAAAAAAAACACAAATACATGAAAGCTAAATAACATTATACTAAATAATGAACCAGTCAATCAAGAAATCAAAGAAGGAATTAAAAATTTCATGGAGATAAGTGAAAATAAAACACATTGATCCAAAATCTTTGGGATGCAGCAAAAGCTTTCTAACAGGCAAGTTTATAGCAGCAATATAGGCCTATCTCAAGAAGCAAGAAAAATCTCAAATAACCAACCTAACCTTACAATCAAGAGACCTAGTAAGGAACAAAACCCAAAACCAGAAGAAGAAAGGAAGCAATAAACATTAGAGCAGAAATAAATGAAATAGAAACTAAAAACAAACAAACAAAAATCACCATAGAACAGATCAATGAAACCAGGATTCTGGTTTCTTTGAAAAGCTAACAAAAATTAATAAGCCTTTGGTAATTATAGGTCAACAAATTGGACAACTTAGAAGAATGGATATAAATTCCTAGAAACATATAATCTCCCAAAACTGAAACAGGAAGAAATAGAAAATTTGAACAGACCAATTACCACTTTCTTAGACCATACACAAGAATAAACTCAAAGCCTTTAGCCAGATTCATCAACCAAAAAGGGGCGGGGGAGAAAGAGAGAGTACTCAAAGAAATAAAATAAGAAATGAAAGGAAGAAGTAAAAACCAACACCACAGAAATACAAAGGATGACAAGAGAATATCATGATAAATTATAGGTCATTACCAACAATAACATTAAATTATTCATCAAAAAAACCCCACAACAAACAAAATCTCAGGATCAGACGGCTTCACGGATGAATTTTACCAAACACTTAAAAGAAGAGTTATTACCTATTCTTCTCAAACTATTCCCAAAAATGAAGAAAAGACAAGTTTCAAAATTCATTCTATGAGGCCAGAATTACCCTGATACCAAAACCAGATAAAGACACTACAAATAAAGAGAAGTGAAGGCCAATATCTCTGATTAACTTTGGCAGGAAAATACTCAACAAAATATTAGCAAACAAAATCCAACAATACAATGAAGAAAAATCATTCACCATGATCAAGTGGGATTTATTCCTGAAATGCAAGGCTGGTTCAATATTTGTAATTTAATCAACATGATAGATCATACCAACAAGAGAAAGGTTAAAAACCATATGATAATTTCAATAGATGCAGGAAAATCAATTGACAAAGTACAACATCTATTCATGATAAAAACCTTCAACAAAGTGGTTTAGAGGGAACATACCTGAATATAATAGGGCCATATTTGAAAACTCTACAGGTAACATCATACTTAATGGTGAAAAATTGAGAACTTTTGTCCTAAGATCAGGAACAAGACAAAGATGTCCAGCCTCACCACTTCTATTCAACATAGCACTGGAAGTCCTAGCCATAGCAATCAGATAAGAAAAATAAATAAAAAGCATCCAAATTGGTAAGGGAGAAGTAAACTTTCACTATTTTCAGATGACATGATAACTATATACAGAAAACCCTAAATACTCCACCAAGAAAGTACTAAAACCAATAAATGAATTCAATAAGGTTTTGGGTTATAAAATCAATGTACAGGAATCCATTGCATTTCTATACACTAATAATGAAGTAGTGGGAAGAAAAATTAAGAAAATAGTATCCAGATGCCGGCCCAGGGTCCTACAGCTACTGGTGGACTGAGCCAGGATGAGAATCCGAGTCTGGGTCCCACATCCACACCCCATGTTCTCACATGCCAGATTTGGGGGGCTAGCTCCTTCCCCAGTGCTAGCTTTTATCCCAAGACTGCATCACCAGGTTTGGGGAAACATTTGTGGGGCTTGGTTGTTACAAGAGGAGGGGATTGTTTTGTGTGCCTCCCCCCACCCCCTGGCCCTCCCCTTGCTGGGTAAAAACTTGGTGACTGTGTCTTCGAATGTTCCTGTATGTAATGTTATTCTTTCTTAAAATGTAACTTCCCCAGCTTTCTCCAGATTGGGTGACCTGTTCCTAAAGGTGGTGGGAGTCTATTGGGATGGCATGGGCCTTGGATGGGTCAAGTGGGTGTGAAGGGTCGTGGGGGAGGTAGGCATCGAGACGGAAATTGTCATACTGCCACATTGTCTTTTGTACCTGAAATAAAGCATATTTTGCACTTGCTACTGTACCATTTTGCAGATGAGAAATCTGTCTGTGGGATCTGTGCTGGGTCAGAATGCAAATAAAACTCATTTGTAAGAAAAAAAAAAGAAAACAGTATCATTTATAACTACACCAAAATAATAAAATATGTAGAAGTAAACTTAATTAAGGAGGTGAAAGACCTGTATTCAGAAAGAAATTGAAGGTAACACAAATAAATGGAAAGATATTACACACTCATGGGTGGGAAGAAAGGATATTGTTAAAATATCCATACTACCCAAAGCAATCTACAGATTTAATGTAATCCCTACCAAAACTCCACTAGCATTTTCCACAGAACTAGAACAAATAATCCTAAAATTTGTATGGAACCACAAAATACCCCAAGTAGCCAAAACAATCGAAAAAGAAAAGCAAAACTGGTGGTATTGCAACTCCAGATTTCAAGATATACTACAAAGCTGTAGTAATCAAAACAGTATGGCACTGGCAAAACAGACACTTAGATCAGCAGAACAGAACAGAGAACCCAGAAATAAACCCACAATTATATGGTTACTTAATCTTTCACAAAGCAGGAAAGAATATGCAATTGGAGAAAGACAGTCTCTTCAACAAATGGTGCTTGGAAAACTGGTTAGCCACATGCAAGGGACCACTTTACCATACACAAAATACACAAAATAAACTCAATACCATACACACCATACACAATACACAAAGATAAACTCAAAATGGATCAAGGACCTAAATATGAGACCTGTAACCATAAATATCCTAGAAGAGAGCACAGGCAGTAATTTTTCTGACATCATCCATAGCAACATTTTTCTAGATTTGTCTACTGAGGCAAGGGAAACAAAAGCAAGAGGAAACTATTGGGACTACATCAAAATAAAAAGCACCTGCATGGTAAAGGAAACAATCAACAAAATGAAAAGACAGCCTAATGAATGGTAAAAGCTATTTGGAAATGACATATACATATGCACAGGTTTAGTGTATAAAATATGTGAAAAATTTATACAACTTAACACCAAAAAACCCAGATAATCTAATTAAAACTGGGAAGAATACACGAACAGATATTTCTCCAAAGAAGACATACAGATGGCCAGCAGATACATGAAGAGTCTCAACATCACTCATCATCAGGGAAATGCAAATGGAAACCACAATGAGATATCACCTCACACCTGTCAGATTGGCTAAAATAAAAAACACAAGAAATGACAATTGTGGAATAGGATATGGAGAAAAAGGAACCCTTGTTCAATGTTTATGAAAAAGCAAACTGGTACAGCCACTGTGGAAAACAGTATGGAAGTAATACCATATGATCTGTTAATTCCACTGTTATTTACCCAAAGAATATGAAAACACTAATTTGAAAAGACATATGCATCCTACATTTATTTCAACATTGTTTATAATAGCCAAAATATGGAAGCAACCCACATGTGCGTCAACAGATGAATGGATAAACAAGAAGGGGAACTTGGCTGGCTCAGTCAGTAGAACAAGTGACTCTTGATCTTGGGGTTATAAGTTTGAGTCCCATATTGGGTATAGAGATTACTTAAAAATAAAACCTTTAAAAAATAAGTAACTGTCATCCATCCATCTATCTATCTAGCCATTTCTAACATTGATGGATCCGGAGAGTATAATGCTAAGTGAAATAAGTCAGTCAGAAAAAGACAAATACCATATGCTTTCACTCAGGTGTGGAATATAAGAAACAAATGAACAAAGGAAAAAAGAGACAACAACAACAATAAAACACACACACACACACACACACACACACACACACACACACACACACATCAAATTTCCAACTATAAAGAACTGATGGTTACCAGAGGGGAGGTTGTAGGGGCATAGGTGAAAGAGGTGAAGGGGATTAAGAGTACACTTGATCATGATGAGCACTGACTAATGTATAGAAGTATTGAGTCACTATATTGTACACCTGAAATTAATATTATACACCTGAAACTAATATATATATAACTCATATGACATATAGAACTAATATATATAACATTGTGTGTTATCTATACTGGAATTAAAATTTTTTAAAGAAAAATAAGGATGATGATGGAAGTGCTTTAAGCTAAATGTGGTGTCCTATGTTACTGTACATGCATGTCCATGAAGTTGGCTCTATCCTCAGGGCAGCAAGACCCCAATAGTGCTATTCCAGCTACCCTTCAGTTGAGTCATTGGGAGCAAATGAGACTTACCTACACATCAGCAATAGTTATGCAGGCAGATGGCCCTGGCTGTCCATGGGATATCTGGAGGGAAAGCAACAGAATGAAAATGTGATGGAGAATGAATACACTATGTCTCTCAGAGTAACCAGAGAAGGACAGAGGGTTTCTATAAGTATATAGAACTCATAAAAAAAAAATTATAGTGGCTAGTATAGACCCAGCTGAGTACCAACATTGTCCAGGAAAGAGAGATCCTTGGATATTCTCATCCCTAAATAAGATTATGTGCCAGTGTACCTTGAGATATTATTCATATCTATCTACCTATTTAATCTGCATAGATCTGTACTTAATTTTTAGTATATTTAGCTTTCTACCCCAATCCCAAGACAACAGTTATCTCTGTGTTCACTATGTCAAGGGAGAGGTACGCCAGCACAAAAGCAAGAAACTGTTCTAATAGTCATCTTGGATTTGGATACACAGCCCAGTGATGGCCAGAACCATAAAGGCAGGATTTTCCACAGCCTAGAAGAGCAATTCTCTTGGTTTTGGAAGGGAGAGTGAGAAGGCATACCTAGGAATGGCTGCATGGGAAATGAGGATAATGGGATGACAGGCAGCCTTGGCCCTGAGTGGGGTTTGAGGGCAGTTCAAAGCTTCTTGCACATCAGGAATGGCACAGAAGCAGCAGACAGCCTGCTGAAAGAGACAGAGGATATCTCACTGGCAACTTTGGTGGCCTGGTGATGGAGGATCACATGATGTGAAGTGTGACCCTCCCCCACCCCCATGCATAAGATTCCAGAAATCACTGAGAGGAGATGGAAACAAGAAAATGACTGGAATTAGATTTCCTGGTAGCTTGGTGGGAGGAAGAAGAGAAATTAGATTATAAAAAGGGGTCATTGTTCTTGTACACCTGTGTTGGTGGACTGGGATTCATTCTAACTACTCTGTGATGACATTACTTCCCAAGCTTATTCAATTACCATTGCTTTGCCTCTGCTTTCACTGGATAACTTTTTAATCTTTAATTTGGTTTCCAGTTTAGATTTTTCCAGCAAGAAGAACATGTTTGGACTACCATGAATGTTGTATTTCTCTTGGCAATGAAAACTCTCAGTATAAGTGAACAAAATTGACATAGGTCTGATTTATAAATTAGTCAATCTCTTGTGAATTTTGTTAACATGGCTCAGTTCCCTGGGTCCTTGCCACATGGATGTACCAAGATGGAGTTTATGAATTTGCCAAAAAGAGGGCACGATGACTCTCCTAAGGTGCAGATACCCTGACTGAAAATATCCATGACTAAAAAGGCCCACCCAACCTCTCTCTACTGCTATTTTCTATTGTAAAAATAATATCATGAAATGGTAAAGAAATGTTTTTTAAAATGTTATTCAGACTCTGTTGCAAGTCTGTTCCATCTAGTAAACTGAAAATCATTCCTTAATCAAAAACGAAGTTATATTAGTGTAATGTAGTGGTTAAGAATACAGTTTCTGGAGGGACGCCTGGGTGGCTCATCGGTTAAGCATCAGACTTTGGCTCAGGTCATGATCTCACGGTTTGTGGGCCAGAGCCCCACATCAGGCTCTGTGCTGACAGCTCAGAGTCTGGAGCCTGCTTTGGAGCCTGTCTCCCTCTCTCTCTGGCTCCATCCCCACTCACACTCTGTTTCTCTTTCATTCTCAAAAATAAATAAAACATTTAAAAAATTTTAAAGAAAAGAGTACAGTTTCTGGAATCAGACTTCCCAGATTTATCAACTAAATCTTGGCTTTGCCATTTAAGCAAATTGTGATTTTTAGCAAGTTCAAAGAAATCTAGTAGGGATTGTTGTAAGGAATAAGGATATTAATGTATGTAAAACTTTCTTATCAGTGCTTAGCATCTGCTAAGTGTTCTATAAACATTAACAATGATTTCTGGTTTTATGGTTATTATTTTAAGTGTTCCCTGCCAGCATGTGTCCAAATGTGTGGATGTCATTTCATGTTGCACATAATTTATATTTGTCCTTCAATCTAATGCTATGTCATAAATACTGTATGTATTTCTATGAAGGCTTTAATTATAATTTTTAACAGTATAATTTAATTCACTTAATAGTTGAGCACTTATCTTAAAAGTGACTGTGCTACATTACAGGGATATCAAAATGATGATAAATTAGAAAAAGTGGCAAAGGTGATGAACAGGAAACACACCAAAGAAGAAATATAAATGGCCAAAAGAGGGACTTACCCTAAGAAAAAGTCAAGAAATACAAATTAAAGCAACAGTTAACTATTTTTGCCTAGCAACTTGACCACATTAAAACGTTTGCTAATATCCACTTTTAGAGTAAGATGTAGGACAATGAATATTCATTCCCCTTTCCTGCTGGTCAAGTGTAAGCTAGTGCAGCCATTTAACTATTCACATTTAAAATGCACAAACCTCTACGCCTAGCCATTTCACTCTTCCATATCTGCTCTCATGAAACAGTTGCTATGTTTCTTGTTTTCAGGAGACAAAAACAAGGATGTTGTTCACTATAACAACATTTGTAATCATGCAAATTGAAGATCACGTAACTGCTCCTCAGTATTTGGAATGGTTAAATAAACTGTGATATATTTATTCTTAGCAAGAATGTGTTTTTGGGGCGCCTGGGTGGCTCAGTTGGTTAAAGCATATGACTCTTGATCTTGGCTCAGGTCACAATCTCATGGTTCAGTCTGAGCCTTGCATTTGGCTCAGCGCTGACAGTGCAGAGCTTGCTTGGGATTCTCTCTCTTTCCCTCCCCCCCCCCTCTTAAATAGACATTTTTAAAAAAGAAAAGAAAGAATGTGTTCTATAGATCAATACTGACCTGGAAAACTTCAAAGGCTTGTTGCTAAGTAAACAAGAAAGCAAACAAAAAAAGTTGCAGAAAAATAAGTGCACCAAGATAGCATTTTCTTAACACACACGCTAACCAAAATATATAGCTGTACAGATACATGAATGTGTAAGTATATATGTGTATATGCATATATCAACATATATGTATATGTTGTAAGTATGTTTGTATGTAAATATGTTGAAAATTGTCTGGGAGAGTTCACACCCAACTGTTAACAGTAGCCATGTTTAGATAGGAAACTAAGATTGGTCAAGGGGACTTTAGCTTTTCCTCTATTTTTAAATGTTTTTAGGTATTCTTTGTATAATTAAGGATGAACTTTTAAAAATTTAAAGATGAATCAGACAAGGTTCCTGAATCCCAAAGTTACTATTCCACCGAGCTGACCTGTAACAATTTATTTAGTCATTGACCTATATTTGGCAGTTTAGGTTGTTTCCATTCTTTTATATTATAGATCTTTATACACTGTAGCTCCTTTTTCTTCTGTTGATTTATTTCTCTAGGATAAATTCCAAGAGTGGGATTACTGGATAAGATGGTATAAACATCTTTCTGGCTTGTGATATATTTTTCCACACTGCTTTCCAAAAATGTTGTGCTTCTCTTTCCCCATTATTACTACAAAAAAGCAAGTGAGCTCTCCTACCACCTGGCACCAATCTACTTTTCTATTGCCATCTCCTCCTTCTCAGGAATGTGCACTTTTCACTTCAGTTTTCAACCTGTTTTAGAACCGACATCTCCTAGAAAACTGTCAGCTTATAATCTTTTTTCCTATGCCTAGTGTGCATGTATGTTATTGATGGAGAGATACGATTAACATTCATTCCCATTTTATAAATGAGAGCACTGAAGCTCGCAGAGGTCACGTAACTTGCCTATGTTCCCATAGTTAAGAAGTGGTAGAGTGTCTACTTGTAATCAAACCTCTGTACTCTCTCTGCATCTGGATGTGGTTCTCTCTCTGTTTGCAGTAAGCAGAGTTGGTTTGAACCCAAGTACCTGTTGCTTACCCATGTTCTCTTGGCACCAGCCCACACTTGTGTCCTCCTGCCTTTCTGCCTGTGTCCCCTGTTCTTGGCCTGCTTCTCAGATTGCAAATTCGTTATTCCATACTCAAACTCCATTCCTTCTCTCTTTCATCCACTTTAACCAAAAGTACTAGACCAGTGGCTTTCATCCTTGGGGAGCTTAAACCAAAATGAACCAAACAAACTCAGGCCTGGACTCCACCCCCAGAAATCCAGATTCATTGAGGCGGGGGGTATAATGTGGTCCTGGGACTGAGATTTTTTTTTTTTAAGTTCCCTGAAAACTTTGAAGTGAGAACTTCTGTATTAGATGCTATTCTTGGTTTCCCCCTCTGAGTTTAGGTGGCAACATGGCTGCTTTTTGTTTATCTAGTAATCACTGCCCTGTCTCTCTTAGCTGCCACCAACACTTGTATTCACTTGTCTTCCCTGCTGCCATTCTGCCTGTTCTGTTCTGTCTCTTTGAGCTCTCCCTTAGCAAAAGAACCTTGCTGTTTCTACCTTCAAACCTTTCCCCTTGCTAGTACTGCTGCCTGCAACCACTCTTCTCCTCTGTCCTAATCCTGTTGAGCCAAAGTTTTGCCTCATCCACACAGTTCTCTTACATCACAGCCCACACAGGTGGCTACTTCTTCTGAACTCCTTTTTCAATTCTCATCTGCTTCATTCTGTAGGCTTTTTTGTTTAGTGATGGAAGCTGGTACATGATTTTCATGTGTGGACAGTAGGAAGCACTCTCAATGGTTTTTAAGAGCACAGGATTGAGAAGAAGAATCATGTTTCAAATTCTAGGCTGCCAGTTACTTAACCATTCTAAGCCTCTGTTTTCTCATTTATAAATTAAAGATAAGAGCAATATACGTATATCTCACAAAGCATAACACGGTACCAGCTACATGATGAAAATATGATGCATGTTAATTATAAGAAATAGGATATATGGTAATAAGACTGCTTTCTTTCAACTAAAGTAGTGGGAATTAAGAATTTATGCATCCCAATGAGCAATTTCCCTTATCAACTGCCCCTTAACTATTTGTTATATGAATGAGAAGAAGATACCCACTTATTCTGATGATGTTGCAATTGCCCAGATCTTTTCCAGAAATCCTCTTTTGGAGTTGCCTACAGAGCAAGTTTATGAGTCAGAAAGAGAAACTGTACTATTAGTTTTCTCTGCTTCTTTTTTTTTTTTTTTTTTTTAACCAAAAAAGGTAATATCCAACTTCCTTGCCCACTTTATCAACTTTGGTGCCAAATGACCTTTAGCTTTTTTTCTTATAAACTGGATTTAGCCCAAGAGGAGATAGATGTGACTACTAAGATCAAGAACAAAAAGTCTTATGGATTTTTAAGGGAGTTTCAGAATAGAAGTTACCAAAAAAGTTCCCCCAAGGAGATTGCAAATCCCTAGAGAATAGGGGCTTTATCTATCTTTGGGTAGGGTTCTTAACCTGGAGTTAACTGAAGTTGGGTGCAGATTTTTGCTTTATATTTTCTTTCCAGTTAGAGGGTATATTACTTTATTATTTTCAGAATTATTTATGACAGATAGGGGATAAGAATCCTTAAGAAAATATTTTACAGGTGCCAAGGTTCCTAGGAGGATGTTATAATGTTAACAATAAATTTAAATATTTAAGAGATAAAAAAAAGTGCTTTCATATGCTAAGAGATACTATTCATCTATTTTTATAGCTCATATTATTATCTTAATGGTGGGGGTGGGTTTGAATGGAACTACAGACATTCCCTCAACCTCTCCTCCTGGAATTCCTTTGTACAAGTGTTCCTGAAACAAACAGCTGCCTGTGTTCTAATGTGTGGACTGTCATCTTGGAAAAAGGGTTTTTCTCTTGGAAAAAAGAAAATGGGACTGTCGGGATGCATACAGTGACTTTTCTGTGTTGTTAGTGACACATTCTAACACAATGAGTTAACTAAAACAAATGACACTAGAGTTATTACTTGACAGAACTGAGAGGTTAGCTTTCCACTGCTTATCTTCCAGTTCCCAATGCTATTTATTTTTAGAAGCACTTATTTTAAATGGAGGGTGTGAGGGAGAACAGTTTTCATGGTTTAAAAAAAAAAAACAACACCCAAATCCGAACATGAGAATTGGGAGGAGGATCCTTTTATCATTGTGTTTTTTGTCCAGTAGTGTGCTGGTAAACTGGCTCTCTAGGGGGAGAAAAACAAGTCCTGATAATGTGGGAAATGAAGGCAAAAGAAAAAAATTAAATTTCCCAGCTACTTACAGACCATGAACAAGTCCTTGAGACAGGCAGAGTGACCCTCTAGGAATTCAACTGCCTTGATGTTGATACTTTGCTAAGGGCAAAAGGCAGCCTTAGCTTAACATCATCCCAATCTCCAGGATCCTATAAGTCTCCTTTAACATATAAAGATTCCTTTGGAAAATTTATCTCTACCCTCCAAGATACAGGCTGGCAATTATCTTCCAAGCATATGGCCCACTGATATATATCTGAAGGGTCTCATGACTAAGGTTTTATTAGACAGTAATAAATGACCTTTTCTGAACAATAGCTAGCCCCCTCAAGGTCCTGGAAACCTTGCTTCCAAAATTCCTTAGAGACTTACACTATCCCTAACTCTCTTCCAACTGGAAAGTATATGATAAGTCATCCCTCATAACCTCAATGCAGCTCTTTCTGCCCACCGGTCCTGTTCCCGTACTTTAATAAAACCACCTTTTTGCACCAAAGACATCTCAAGAATTCTTTCTTGGCCCTCAGGTCCAAACCCCAACATTTTCTACATCACTGATTTGTGATGTTTGTCAGTTTCTGTGGTGTATATATAGCAGGATTATCTCACAGAGAGATGGAACACCAAGGCTTTCTTTGTCCAGGGAGCAACTTTATTCGATGTGCTAGCACAGGCTCAGCGAGTTTGTAACTGAAAAACTGAGCCCTGAGTGCAGCGGGGTGTAGCCTTTTAAACAATTTCTACTTTTTTGTCTACCATACATGTTAACATACAGACATACAGTCTGGGCGGTCTATGTTACAGTCATGAGGAATGTCACATACGTGCACATAAGCCAGGTTGCCTTTCCTTGTCGTGAGGATTTCACCACATTCCTTAGGGAGGGGCTTCACATAAATACTCCTACTCTGGCGAATTTCACTACCAATGTGAGGCCACTAAATGCAATTGGGAAGAAATGCGCTGAATTTGTTCTTTTGAGCAAATACAAGTTGGCTTCAGTAAACCACTGTTTATAACCTCATAAACCTGCAGAAGGGCTTCTAGGGAGGTTTAGTTTTATAGCGGTGCTCTTTGGAACAAGCACAGTTTAAGAACAAAAAGTAGTTAGAAATATTAGAGGAGATTGAAATACATAATTTAAAACATATTACTCCAACTCCCTGATAAAATTTGTCCTCTTCTACCTCAAACCACTGTTAAAAAGAAAATCACAGGCCCAAAATGAAGTCTCTGATGCTAGGCCAGAGATCAAAGCTCAATATCTAACCTAACTGCAGTTTCAACCTTCCCCAGGAATGTAATCTTCACCAGTCAGTCTGGAATTTCTTAGTCAGCACAGGTAGGGTAATACACCTAATAAGACCCTTTAGTCCCCAAAGGAAGGTGATCTTACCTGAAATTTTTTGTTTGTTTATGACTTCCTTTCCTGCCTTTTAAAGTCTTTCCCTTTCTGTAGCTCTTTGGAGCTCCTTTCTACTTGCTAGATGGAATGTTGCCTTATTCATGGGTCGTTAAATAAAGCCAGTTAGATCTTCAAATTTACTCAGTTGAATTTTGTTTTTAACATCACTAAGAATTTTTCTCCCTTTTCTTCCTCTCTACTTACACTCAAAAAATTTTTTTCTCCAAATTTACTACTCTCCTGGAGGAAAGATTCCTTTTTTTTTTTTAGAAGCTGATTAGAGGTAGGGTGGGAGGGGTGAGTTACTCTTTGACAGACAGGGGTGGAGGGGACATCTGGACATTAATAATCTGTATTCTATCATGTTATCTTTCCATATTTAAAGAAAAACTGAGCAGTAAAAAGGAAAACCACCTTCTCAAAGTTTATGGCTTGACAGTAACAAGTCTTTATAAACAGTATAAAGACAGTAACAAGTCTTTATCCTTTAGAGAAGAAAAAGCAGTATAAATATAGGCCAAGTCTTTTTATTTTCTTTCCATTTACTTATAGGCACTTCTTAATCTGTATCTACATTTCTAAACCAATGTAACTGATCAACTCTGAGTTAACAAAAAGTTAAAAGCCAAGCCAATTGTTTGTCTGTCCTAGCTGATTTTATTTTGGCTATCTGGTTAAAATTGCAACATGACCATGAGCAAGCCATTTGGCCTTTCTGAACCTGAGTTACATCATCTGACAAACAATAGGAATGAACCAAATGGTCTTTAAATTGCTCTCTAGCCATAAGAGTTTGTGACACTTGCATTGAATTGACACTGTTTATTAAAACAGCTTCATAATTTTCCATTATGAAACAGACTAATAATCTCTACTTTTAAAACGTCATAAACCTGTTAGCTTGAGTAAGTAGATGTATTTTATCTGACTTGACCAGTTTAACCAGAACTCTTCTGCCAATAGGAAGAACTTATTCTTTAGACTACAGTCTCCCCCCAGACTTTGAGATTCATCAAACACATCTGGAGGAAGAAACCTCTCCGGAATTGGAGGAAGGTTCTCAGTATACATTAAGAATCTGATGGTCATCAGCAATTCTAGCCCTTGAGGATTCATACTCTTTTAACACACTTATTGTTCTCTATGTTTCCCTCTCTTCCCATCTGTTTCTTCCCCCCCGCCCCCCGCTCCAGTCTGCCCCTATCTCAGGGATCCCAGTGGGTCTAGGAAAAGAATTGGGTGAGTGGGCAATAGGCATGTCTTTCTATCATCTTTGGTATTATATCATTTGGCTCTTACCTATCAAATACCTAATGATTCACTTTGTTTAGGAGACTCTTGGAAAATAATCACGACAATAACAACAGCTAATATTTACTGAACATTTATTATTTGCTTAGGACTCTACTGACATTTTGTTTACTTTCTAATGAACACAATAATCCTAGCCCCATTCTATCCATAAAGAAACCGAAGCTTAATGAGGTTAACCCAAGGCCGAAATGCGTCACAGAAGCAATCCCAGGGCTGCTTGACCTGTGTTCCTAACTGATTCTTGTGTGGTTATAACTAAATTTCCTAAAATAAAACTAGGCGTGAAAAGCAGAAGGCCAAATAAAAGCTCTAAGATGGGAATTGCACTTTACAAATTTTTCTAGCTAAAGAGAGGACAGGGGCTCTCAGAGGAAGGAGGACACACACAGCTCTAAGGATTTGCCTCTTTCACTTGCTTCTCCTCCCCATCCCTAGAGCACCTTACTCAGTGGGTTTCAGACTCAACCCTGGGATCAGGCCTATCTGATTGTCAAACTCAGTATAGGTAGTTAGTAGTAATGGGTCATGACTCCCTGTCACTAGTATTCTTGTTTCCTTGCCTGGTGTCACTTATTCAGGTGTGTGAAGACTCACCCAGTGAATAAACATCACAAGTCATCACAAAACTATGGACTTAGGGCCTTTTCTACTGGACAGAGAGACTGACCCTGTGATCATGACCTCATTTTCATTCCCAAAGACTATGAAACCCCAGTTCTAAGGAAAGGAAAAGGAAATAATACATTGCAGAAAAGTCTCTAGTCCGTTGGGAGGTACAAAGGCATATATCTTCTTTTTTTAATTAAAAAAAATTTTTTTTAATCATTTTACCAAGGCATACATCTTAAAGGACCCCTCCTTGCATTTTTCCATTTGGAGACTGGAGATGTCCTGAGTCATGATGGAAAGCTAAGAGCTGTCTCCCAGTTTGACTTAATTCTCCACCTTGAAGATAATCAACTGATAGGGAGAAGCCAAAAGTTTTTAGTTTAAAGCTAGAATTTTTTCAGTTGATAAAAAAACATGATGATGTGCAAATATGGGAAGAACTCAGGAAGAAAAAGATACTTTTCAAAAGAAAGCTTTGATGAATTGTCTGTTTGATGGAGAAATTCAAAGAGAAAGCAATTTTGGTGCTTCTTTTACTGTATTTTGATTTCAAATGGATTAATAGGCAAGACAGAATCCAGGAGTGAGAAGACACCAGGGGCATATATGGGTTTTGTGGAACCTGAATCTTAAATGATTTACAAGAGTGCTTTTGAGAAAAATAATATGAATATGAAATTAAGTATAGAGCCTTGGAAAAGGACATGTAAATGAGAAATCTTGAGATGAAGCTTCATTATCTTTATAGAATATTCCTCTCTGGTTGGGATAGTTAAAAATTTTTTTTCCATCTAACTAGAAAATAGACATATAACTCTGAGGGATTCTTTGCTAAGTGACTACAGGATTAGTGAGAGAGATGCAAAAGGGAGAATGTGAAGAAACCAATAAAACACTGAGGAATTACAGGGAGTTTACTAGATGGTATTGTGCAATATTCAATGAGAAGGTCATATGTGTACATGGTCTCAAACACCAGGATCTTCTTTAAGAAAAGAATGCCTGGGGGCACCTGGGTGGCTCAGTCGGTTAAGCAGCCGACTTCGGCTCAGGTCATGATCTCGCAGTCCATGAGTTCGAGCCCTGCGTCGGGCTCTGTTCTGACAGCTCAGAGCCTGGAGCCTGTTTCAGATTCTGTGTCTCCCTCTCTCTGACCCTCCCCTGTTCACGCTCTGTCTCTCCCTGTCTCAAATAAATAAATAAATAAATAACGTTAAAAAAAATTAAAAAAAAAAAAAAAAAGAAAAGAATGCCTGGAGGTGCCCAGGGCCACATGGACCACCTATGTAGTTTTCTTACCCAGAATCTGAAAGAGGAGATAAAGATTAATAGCATCCTGGCTATTAGTCTCCCTTCTAGTTTCTACTAATTATGTTTTGTTTTATACACATCTTCATCATGGGCAATACAAACAGCCCGCACAATTCAAACACTACCCACCTCCTCTCTTCTTTATTTTTTTTTTATTTTCTACTTATATCAACTGATGCTTAACTGTCAAAATAATGAGATGTCTCAACTTGGAAATGAAGTAATATTTATGAGACACATAGACCATTTTAAACTTTGAAAACATTTTAATCTTTATCAGATTTTTTTACAGCTAGTTTTAGGTACCTCAAAATGTAGGGTTAAACTAAACTGCAATGTCTCTTTTAAACTCTGGGGCAATAGAAGGAAAAAAAAAAAAAAAAGGCCTGAGATGGTGCCAGCTCAGCACTGTGGAGAATCCTAATTTCATGGAGTGGGGTTGATTTGGACAGTCTTATTACTAGTCAAAAGAATCTTAAATCCATTCAGCAGCTGACAGCCTGCATTTAAATTGGAAAAGAAAGATTGTCAGAATCTTTAGTGGTGGCAGCACAATCCAGCAGCAAATTCCATGAGTTAAAGTAATAGAAAAGATGGTACCTTTAGATGAAGAATTAATGGAACGCATAAAAGAGCCACTAAAAAACAAATACCTAAGCTTTAAAATATTTTACCAGGAAACAAGCAACAAAATATATTGCAGATCAAATACAGATGGGCAAAAGAGGAGGTTTCAACAACAGCAGATTGGCAGAAGAGCTTAGGAGACATGGTAATAGGTTCTCTCTGTCCTGAAGGGAAGCCAGCAGTCGGCAGGAGGGCCAATTTCCCCGCAGACTGGCACTCAACTTCTCATAATAATCAATAAAAAAATGTTGGACGCCTAGTCTCTAGTTCTTGTGAGATTGTCCAAAGTGCCTTGGGCCAAGATACTAATGCATCAGGAAAGAAGCATGAGAAAGGGAAGAAAGACTCTCACTATGCCTCCATTCGTCCCCCTTTCCACATGGCCAAGAGTGGAGCCCAGGCAGGAGAAGAGCATTTTCCAACATAATAGAGATAAGTAGTATACTCAGCAGGAGAGGCTGGAGCAGCGTTTGTAATTTTAGTCCAGGAGGAGGTTCAGTGACCCTACATTAGTGTGCTTTGTGCTTTTGTGGGGGTGAAAAGAGAGAGTATCTTCCTTTTCTTTTTTCTTTCTCTTTTCCCCTTGTATTCCAGGGAATTGCTCAACTTACATACTCTGGAAGCATGGTTTTATAGAATATGAGGCTTATCCAATTATCTTCTCATCTAATAGTATATAGGCAGTAGTTTGTCCCAAGTCATAGGAGGCAGCCTGATTGTCCATCTGTCCGTCAATCCATCCATCCACCCTTCCAGTAAATCGTTAAGGATAGTCTTCCAAGTAACAGGCAGTATTTTAAAAATATTGCAAATACAATTCCTATTGTCAAGGAAAGTATGGTCCAGTTCAGGGCTAAGATAGCTCTATGATAAATGTGATTGACAAATGAGTGATATTGACAATAGAGAAGGTCACAAAAGGCTTAGAGAGGCGAGGAAAGGCTTAAGAGGGGGAAACAGACTTGATCTAGAATCTGAGTGGGTGGGAAGATTTTTAATACTTTACACAAGGTATGGAAAAGCCCTCTGGGTGACGCAACAACATAGAGGCCTATATGTATACTACAGAATGAATGTTTGTGTTCCTCCAAAATTTATATGCTGAAGCCCTAATCCCTAATATGATGGTGTTTGGAAGTGTGGCCTTTGAAAGGTAATTAGTTCATGAAGGTGGAGTTCTCATGAATGGGATTATTGCCCTTAGGAGAGGCATGAGAGATGATCTCTCTTGGCCATGTGAGGACACACTGAAAAGGCCACTGTCTACAAGCCAGAAAGTAGATCCTCACCACACATTAGACCTGCTAGAGCCTTGATTTTGGATTTACATGACTCTAGAGCTGGGAGAAACACATGTTTGTTATTTAAGGTACCCAATCTATGATGTTTTTTGTTAAAGCAGCCTGAACTAAGACAATGTATATAGATTTTGGAAACCCATGTAAGAAGGAAAGTGGGAACGTCAATACTGAGGGAGACTGTGTGCAAAAATGGTCATAATTTTCTGTTCCTCCCCATATTCATACCATTTGCAACATGACTTTGTAGCCCTTCTCATCAGGAAATAAAATCTATTTCCCTACCCCTTAAATCTGGGCTGGCCTTATAACTGCACTGACCAATGAAATAGCAGAAGTAATCATGTGCCAATTTTGAGCCTAGGGCTTGACAGACCTTGCACCCCTTTTCACTCTCCTGGAACCCTGGCCAGTTGCCACATAAACAAGTCCAGTTACTAGGCTGGAGGATGAGAGACCACATGAAAGAGAGCCCAGTTGTCCCAGCCAGAGCCATCCTAGTCTAGCCAAGAACCAGCAATTTCCACACATGTGAGAGAATATTGTATATAATTAGGAGAGCTCCTACTTGAACCATACGAATGGGCCCTAATAAGATAAGAAGCACCCAGCTGACTTGTAAACTCATGAGAAATGCTTATTATTTTAAGCCACTATGTTTAAGTGTGATTTGTTACCCTGCAATAGCAACAGCTAAGAAGCTTGAGATCTTTATTCTATAAATAACGTAAATTATTATTAGTAGGTATTATAATAAGGAAGGTCCATTAGTAAGTTTCCTGTCAACATTACAGCGGAATGTAGTGATAATTTTAGTTGATTTAAAATTAATTTTATTTTTATCAAAATAATAAACGTACATAGTTTAAGAAGTGAAATACTATTATAAGGCTTATAAAAGAAAAAAATTAGTCCCAAGCTATGTACCTACCTATGCCCCAGTAAGTACTGTTTCTTAGCTTTCTCTTCTGTAATTTATCTTCATATTTATAAATACTATGTTTATTTTTTTATTTACCTACTTTAAAAATTATCTGTTGACTTCATGTTATAGAAGAATTTTCTTGTCTCCCTATTTCTCTTTTCTATCCCATTTCCCTTTATCCTAATCTATCAATTTAATAATTGACATTATTAATTTAATCACTATTTTTAATTGAGTATTCAATGTTATATTATTATATTTATATAAATATTGTTCACTATTAGGCATATATGATAATTTCTTTCTATACAAATTTTGTTTTTCTTCCTTCCTGCCTCACTCTTTTATTTGCTTAGTTTTCTAGGTACCTATTACTAATTTTCCTCAAATATAATAATAGAAAAAATTTATTTCAATTCTACTTTTCACATAATCAAAAGCATGTTTATTTATTTATAATTGATGAACTAAATAATTTTTTGAGGTCTCCATTGTAGAGTTCTTTTGCTCTATTTTGGACTGGTTTTCTGTAGGTATAACCATCACTCTACCATTTCTTATGCCAGACAGCCTGTTTCCTGGTTCGTGTCTTCTTCCCTTTTGATTCAACCTCTTACTGTGGGGGAGCATATCCTTCAGCAGCTTCCGGAGAATGAGAGCTTGCACACCTAAAATATCTTTATTCTAACTCATGCCTAATTACTTAGCCAATAGAAAATAACTTTCTCTCAGAATTTCTTTTTTTTTTTTTTTTTTATTTTTTTTCAACATTTATTTATTTTTGGGACAGAGAGAGACAGAGCATGAACGGGGGAGGGGCAGAGAGAGAGGGAGACACAGAATCGGAAACAGGCTCCAGGCTCTGAGCCATCAGCCCAGAGCCCGATGCGGGGCTCGAACTCATGGACCGCGAGATCGTGACCTGGCTGAAGTCGGACGCTTAACCGACTGCGCCACCCAGGCGCCCCTCTCTCAGAATTTCTAATGCATTGCTTCACTCTGACTTTCAAAGTTACTCTTGACAAGTTCCTTGAAAGGCACAAATTATCAAAGTTTACTCAAGAAGAAATCAATAGCCTAAATAGATTTATATTTATTAAAGAAATTCAATTTTTAGTTTAAAAAATGTTCTGACAAAGAAAATACCAGGCCCCGATGACTTTGCTGATCAATTTGCTAAGCATTTAATGGAGAAATATTACAAAATCTACACAAAGTCTTATAAAAAATTGAATTGATGGGGAAATTTCCCAATTCATTCTGTGAGTCCGGCATTATCCTGATACCAAAGCCATGCAAACATAAGAAAATTATAGACCAATAGCCTTCCTGAGCATAGATGCAATAATCCTGAACAAAATTTTAGCAAATGAAATCCAGTTATTTATAAAAATTGATAACACATTAGATCAAGTGTTATTTGGCTTGTGGAGGAAATGGTACTCTCATACACTGCTGGAAGGAGTGTAAAATGGTATAACCAATTCTGGAACACAGTTTGATGGTTTCTTAAAAAGAAATACATACACCTAACATATAATCCAGATATTCTAGTCCTAGGTATTTACCCTACAAAAATGAGAACATGTCCATAGTAAAGACCTATCATAAATATGTACAGCAGCTTTATTTGTTATAGTCAAAAACTGGGAACCAACCAAATGTTCCTCATCTGGTGGATAAACTGGTATATCCAGACAATAGAATATGACTTAGCAAACAAAAGAAATAAACTATTGATATAATAAGAATATAGGTTAATATAAAATTAATTATGCTTAGTGAAAGACACCAGACAGAAGAGAGAATATTCAGTGATTCCAACAACAAAAATTCTAGACAATTAAAACTAAACTGATAGAAGATTTATTGTCATCTAGGGGCAAGAAAGGGAAACAGGGAAAGATGGAAGAATGGGATTTCAAGTAAAATTTGGAAAGCAACAGATATGATCATTATATTGATTGTGCGGATGATTTTAAAGATATATACTTACATCAAAACTCAAAGAACTGTACACTTTCTATATATGCCCTTGTTTGTAAGTCAATTACATTTCAATAAACTGTTAAAAATGTTCATTTTCATTTTCTTTGGCTTGGCAATCATCTGTATTCATCTTTATCATGCCTGTGTGGTATCTCCAGTCTGACTCCAGCCTCTTTCCTTTCTACCACATAAGGGAGATAGGAACACAACACTGTCTAAACTCAGAGAGACATCTTAAAGGAATGAAAGCAGTCTGCTCAAGGGTATTCTTGCTGGTTTCAGCTGGGCAAACAAAAGTGTATATTGCCTGTATCTATACCAGCAGTGACGTTTTCTGACATTAATTTCCTAACAACTGGAGACCTATAATTCAAATTGAGCCAGTCAGGGGCGCCTGGGTGGCGCAGTCGGTTAAGCGTCCGACTTCAGCCAGGTCACGATCTCGCGGTCCGTGAGTTCGAGCCCCGCGTCGGGCTCTGGGCTGATGGCTCAGAGCCTGGAGCCTGCTTCCGATTCTGTGTCTCCCTCTCTCTCTGCCCCTCCCCCGTTCATGCTCTGTCTCTGTCTGTCCCAAAAATAAATAAACGTTGAAAAAAAAAATTAAAAAAAATAAAAATAAAAAAACAAATTGAGCCAGTCAGCCAGACTTGAATGACCATGCAAATTAATTTTTGGTCTTAAAAAAAGGGGGGGGGGCGGTTCCTCAGCACCCATTCCTAGAGATTCTTATTTAGTAAGTCTGAGGTGGAACACAGGGAATTTGCATATAAATTAAAATTAGAAACAATAGCATTAGACAAAATTAACATTTTCACCCTTGCCACCACTAGAACCTCCCACCATCATCAAGCTGTTGTTCTCTTCCCCTCTGACATCATATTAAATCCTCTCCCACTTGCCTAATTTTCACCTATGCAAATCATGGTGACCCACAATGGCAAATTCTACCTCTTCTTTTGTGACTAACCATCTCTCCCTATTTCATTTCTTCTCACCTGTCTCCAACCCCTTTTGTTTGAGTCAAAACAATCCAAAGATCCCAGGCTAATCATAAAGGTATTCCTTTCTCTGGGTTCCAAGTCACTATGTAGGATGAAATATCCAGGGTTTCAAAACAAAGGTTTATTTACAGAAAATTAGCTCTTTTGCATCACACAAGTCACTGTAACATCTTCTTATGCAGCACCAGTATTTCTTTACTTGCTCACTACATTGGACTCTGTCTATGGACAACTAGTATTAAAGCCTAGAGCAAAGTTGTTTATTTTTGCCATCCAAATTTCTGAGAAGAAGATATTTTAGATAAGCAATTCACCACTGTCTTTGATCTCGAGCTATCAGCTTCAAAGTATAACATTTAAAAATAATTTTATGTGGTTTCTATTATTTTGCCTGCCTTGCATGCATTGAAGCTTGTTTTAAGATGTCTCTTCTGTTTTTGAGCATTTTTGTAAGATGGTCAAGTTAGATGTTTGTCCTTTGTGATAAAACTCAACAATGTCTTTGAGTTTCCCAGACTTAATTGATTACTGTATTAAACAGTGGTAACATGAATGCTTTGCTTTTCCTTATATGACATTTGCTGAGAGTATAGGGTTGATGCCCACTCTTAATCTCTCTGAAAGAGCATTGGCTTCTATTTTCTCTCTTTTCTTGAAGAAGAAAAAAAATTACACTTTGTATATCTAATATGTTTGGTGGCAGGGAGGGCAGTTAACAATACTTCTACTGCACAGTGGTGATAAACTTTTCTCTTTGTCAGGTCCAAGAAAAAAAAATGTGTTAAAGTAGAATATTTGGACAATACATTGCAGAAGCGATATAAATATACTTCAGAGGTCTGGTCAAGGGATATAGTTGATTTTACTTTTTTCTGGTTTAAGGTCTTAGAGACAGTAGAATGAAGTGGGCATAGTCAAAAAGCAGTAGTAACACTAATTATCTAGGACTGGGAAAACAGGCTCCCATATTCTATTCTTCCACCTATGTGATCTTGGGCAAGGTTGTACATTCTTTTGTTTATTCATTCATTCATTGTTCAAGTATGTCCTTGGCACAAAAACAGACACTCAGATCAATGAAACAGAATAGAGAACCCAGAAATGGACCCGCAAATGTATGGCCAACTAATCTTTGACAAAGCAGGAAAGAATATCCAATGGAATAAAGACAGTCTCTTCAGCAAGTGGTGCTGGGAAAACTGGACAGTGACATGCAGAAGAATGAACCTGGGCCACTTCCTTATACCATACACAAAAATAAACTCAAAATGGATGAAAGACCTAAATGTAAGACAGGAAGCCATCAAAATCCTCAAGGAGAAGGCAAGCAAAAACCTCTTTGATCTTGGCCACAGCTGCTTCTTACACAACATGTCTCTGGAGGCAAGGGAAACAAAAGCAAAAATGAACTATTGGGACCTCATCAAAATTAAAAGCTTCTGCACAGCGAAGGAAACAATCAGCAAAACTAAAAGGCAACTGACAGAATGGGAGAAGATATTTGCAAACGACATATCAGATAAAGGGTTAGTATCCAAAATCTATAAAGAACTTATCAAACTCAACACCCAAAAAAGAAATAATCCTGTGAAGAAATAGGCATTGTCCAAGTATGTCTTGAGCATCATCTGTGCATCAGACATTGTGGAAATCTCTGGTAATGGAGGGGGAGAACACAGCCCTTGCTCTTATAGAGTGTGTCAGGCATGAGAATATGCCTCAAAGGTTTCCAGCTACAGTAGCACAATGGCCTCAGATTCTGTCCTCTGAAATCCACTGTACCATTTGTACAAGACCACATTTCCCATAGGCTGTTTTCCCTAGTGACTGATGGTGACAGGCAATGTACTAAGGCAAGTACATTTCTGGGAGACATGGTACTCGTAAAATGGTTGATTATGACTTGAGAACTCAGTGATGGTCTTGCTGAACATCCTTAGACTACACAGTGGTCTAGTTTCTTCCCATTCTGCCTTATTTCCTTCACTCAGGGTCAGACTTTCATCAAGTGCTGATGGCTCTCTCAAACTTGTGTTCCTTCCCCATTTTCTCTCTCTGGCATTTCTCATACTAAAAATCCTTGCATACTTAATACAATCTTGGTGTTTGCTTCTTAGGGAACCTAGACAAACATATGGAACATATATTCTATTGGAGAATACAAGAAAATAAACATGTAAATAATAAGGTAATTTCAGATAGTGAAGATTGTTTAGGATAATAAAATGGCAGACTGTAACAGATTGATCACCAGGGATGGGGTTTGGGGAGGAAGCACTTTATTCTTTAGCTTATATGGGCAGGGAGGATGTCTCTGGGCATGTTATATTCTAGCTGAAAGTCAAATGATGAGATATAAATAGACTGGGGAGGAGGAAGTGGGCAATGTGAAGGGCTGGAGCCGAGAAAGAGCAGCATGTTTGGGGAATGTAAAGACAGGAATCTTAGGGGTGCCTGGGTGGCGCAGTCGGTTAAGCGTCCGACTTCAGCCAGGTCACGATCTCACGGTCCGTGAGTTCGAGCCCAGCGTCCGGCTCTGGGCTGATGGCTCAGAGCCTGGAGCCTGTTTCCGATTCTGTGTCTCCCTCTCTCTCTGCCCCTCGCCTGTTCATGCTCTGTCTCTCTCTGTCCCAAAAATAAATAAAAACATTAAAAAAAAAAAAAAGGAATCTTAGTAGCATCCTCCAGGGCAGTGTGGCAGGAGGTAAGATTAGAAGGACAGATAAAAGCTTGGTTCCAAAGGGCCTCAAAGGCCATGATAAGGAATCTACATTTTATTCGAAATGCAATAAAAAACCATTGGAGAGTTTGAGCAGAAGTGTGGCACAATTTGATTTATATTTTTGAAAGATTACTCTGGCTGCTGAGAGAGAATGGACTGGGGGGGTGGGTGGGTGAGTATGACAACAAGTAGAGAAGTTATATTACAAGAATCTAGGTGAGAGCTGGCATAGGTTGGGACTATGATAGTGATAGTGCTGGTGAGAAAAATAAAAGGATTGAGATATGCTTTTCAGGCATATCTGTTAAACGGCTTAGTTTTCTCTGTCTTAATTTCATCATTTTAAAAATTGGGATAGTAATAGTACCTACCTTATAGTAGGTTATAGTAAAGATTAAATTATATGTGATATATAAAATGCTCTCTACACCAAATAAATTTTAGCCCCTTTTCTTATGGAAGTAATACTGGGTGGAAGAGAGTAAATTCATGCTGTATTCTAGTTCTGCAACGAACTTAAGATGTGACCCCAGTTCCCTATCAGTATAAAGTTGGGAGGGGATGGTGATTATAAAATCAGAGACTATTAGAGCTGTATGGGACCTTTGAGGTTATCAATATCATCCTACTAGTGAAGGAAGAACAGGCAACACAGGAGTATAAAACCATGTCCTGCAAGAAGCTCCTGACACTGAACTCTGTGGCTTTATGAGACCCTTTCCATTATGAAACTCCAGTGACTCTCAGTACTCCACAATTTTACTAACAATCCTTCTATAAGGGCTCTCTGGGGTCTTTGTCAGACTTTTTCTCAGTTCTTGGATCATTGTATTTCTCTTCCCATCTGACCTGAGTTTGCAGGTTTCTCAGAAGCAATGCAGAAAATAATATGTCAAGTCAAAGTTTGTTTTCTTTCCTGTGGCTCCACACCTGAGCACGCAATGATTCATCTCATTGAGAGATGTTATGCTTTCAACACCCCCTTGAGATCTTGATTTCTGCCTAGGTTTCTTGAAAACTTCCAACTAGGTAGAGTAGTCTTAATATTATTAAAAGTTAAACAACAAAATATCATGCTCCTTTTACCAAATAATAGGAAATATAAAGTACCACTCATGAAGTAATCTTTTCATTTTAAAATTTCTATTAAGGTAAAAATTCAGACATTTTCAGAAGAATAGAGAATGCTACAAATGATTTCATCCATCTTCAACTCATACCTGATTTCTTCAGTGACTAAATAGCTGTGGGGAAGGTGGAGCTATTTTAGGTTAACAGACACTTGCCAGGGTGTTGTACCTTCAGAAATAGTGGAGAATTTTGGTTGGACTAGCTTTCCTTCAGATGGTAATTATAAAATCTGGACAATATATATTTTTTTAATTATTAAATTAGAAAGTGACCAAAATAAAAACCAGAAGAATCCTTGAAAGAAAAATTTCCATGAATGAGATCTGAAGGTTTGCAGGCTCTTTCTAGCAGAAAGCCACCATATTACTGGTTTGAGGTATCAAACACAGTCTGGGGCAAGCAGAGCAGAAAGTTAGAGGGATAATCCTGGAAGGGAGGGAGGTGCACAAGAGGAGAGCCCCAAACATACATAAAATCTGCCTAAAACCTTGGATGACTGTTTTACATGGTCTAAAGAATGCCCTAGGGGGTCTTGAAAAATTACAGTAGCTGAAAGCTGAATGAACTGTATGGAGAGCTCATTTACTGTTCCTACAAGGAATACAGAGTTGGGAGTTTGAGTTCATCCAAATTAATTCCTTCTAAAATAAGAATTACTCTTCAAAGAACATAACAGAATCTACAGACCCTACACTGTATAATTCATAATGTCCCATTGCCTTTCAAAAATCATTGGATGTACAAAGAAATCATAAAAGATACTCAAGGAAAAAAAAGCATGAAATAGAAACCTACCCTGAGAGGATCCAGGTGATGGGAACTGCACACAAGGACTTTAAAGCAGCCATAGTAAATATGTCCAAAAACTTCAGGGAAAAAAAATATGTATGCGTGTGTATGTGTACACACACACACACACACACACACACACACACACACACACACTGAATGGAAAAGAAGGAGAAATTTCAGTAGAATTTAAGGCAGGAAAGAGAAGCTTTCCCAATGCTAGTATCCTTCCTACTTGTCTAGGCTTTGGTATTTTTTCTAAGCACGAGGCTCTAATTTACTCACTCAGCCTTATGAAGACACACTTGATAATTATTCAGCATCATCTATCCCAGTTGAAGTAGGTCTGATCTCAATGGCAAAGAGGGTAGATGGTGGTATTAGTGATGCTGGTGGTAGCAGTGGTGGCAGACAGAAACGAAATTCTAATTGAATACAAGGATATACAAAGAAAGTATTGTAAATCCTCGCTCTAATTAAAGGAGATTATACATCTATGGTATTTCCCATGAACTTTGGCATTAGATCCTGACCTAATTTATGTTTACTCCAATGTTTCTTGAGAAAGGGAAGGATTTACACAACTAGTAATATCTGAGAGTAAGAATACTTAGTTCTAGTCTCTAATACTCCAATCAATTTGGAGACACTAGTTGTCAGTTAAAATCCCAGGAAATCCAAATTTTTTCTTCTCCAAAACTTGGATGAAATTATCTCTTTATAGCTATGACATTTAACATCATTTAATGAATTCCAGACCTGGATTGGGTCTTATCCAACCTCTTATCTTGGTAGTAATAACACTGTCCTGCTTACTATATGGAATAGTTTGAACAAAAAATTAGATGATGACAAAATAACAGTAACTTACATTTTTTGAGGAATTACCATTTTCCAGGCATTGTTCTAAGTGCTTTCTTTTCATGTATTAACTCATCTAACACTAACAACAGTGATGTAGTTACTATTTTTATAGCCTCATTTCACAGATAAACAGAGGTAAAATAGTGTGCCAAGGTCTCCCCCTTAAGATGTAGGGGTGGGATTCCACTCTGGTAGACTATAGTGAATATGTAGGAATAAATCATTCTCAGCTCATTAAGAATATTAAGAATGTGAACTAGTACAACCACTATGGGCAGCAATTTGGCAACAGTCCTACAATTAAATAATGTTCACTCCTATGAACTGGAAATTCCACCCATGGTATTCACTAAGACAAACTCATACATATGCAGCAGGTTACACAGAAGCAAATGTTCAGTGAAAATTATTTGCAGTAGGGAAAAACCTAACTGTCCATCAATAAGTGAATAAGTAAATCACTTTCACTAAGTGAAAAAGTATGTGTGCATATACCTATATATATCAATATACATACATATATTATACACATATATGTATATATGTATACATGTATATTGATGTACATATTGATATATATACCACATATATATTTAGTGAGATACTCTACAACAATTCAGTGAGTATGTATCAATATTATGTAGATCTAGAATTTTGCTCTCCAATGTGGCAATCACTAGCTACATAAAGCCACTGAGCACTTGAAATGTGGCTAAAGATATATGTTAGAATAATAATATTTTGTATATATTGGGTTAACTAAATATATACTAAATTTAATTTTTATCTGTTTCTTCTTGCTTTTTAATTGATATTGCCATGAGAAAAATGTAAACTACATATATAGCTCATATTATATTTTTGTTGGAGAGCACTGATCTAGAAAATATAATTTGAGTTAAAATAAGAAAGCTACAAAATGATAGATACAATATAAAAGAATCTGTAAACACTACACTACAAAGCATGTAAAACAATACTATCTACTGTTCATAAAGTATATACATAAAATTAAAATACAAAAATATGGACTGAAATGGCACCCTACAAAGTCATAATAATGCCCCCCTAGAGAGAACAGATAAGGAGATGGAATCTGGAGAGAGAAACAAAGGGAACTTGAATTTTGTTTAAAATATTCTATTTTATCTATATAAACAAAGTATCTGAAGCAAAAAGGACTAAATAGTAATGTCTGATAATTTTTGAAAGTGGGTTATTTTTATGTTTTGGTATTTTATTTTAATGTTGCAAAGATGAAATAGAGCAAAAAATTGAAATCAGACTAATATAACATGCAGTCATCCATTCATGCACATATATATATATATATATAACCATACATTCACACTTTATCAACCCTCCAGTCTTAGGCACCATCTTTAACCAAAGAATCCAGCAAAGAGCACCTTGAGGATATTCAAGTAAATCTGAGACATTGAGGAGAGAGGCGAAGTCCACGCACTATCATCTGATAATTGTGTATATCTATTAAAAAAGGTAATGATTTTTTCTGACTATATAAAAGTACCATATGCTCACTGTAGAAGACTTTAAGTTTTTAAAGTGTTAAAAGAAAAAACAATTTCTCATAGGCCTGTCACTAAGAAAAAAATCACTGGATATCTTGGGTTATTTTTTTTTTTTCAGTCCCTGAGTATTTGGATTTTACTTTTGCTAATATCTGACAGATATTTTGAAATGAACCCCTTAGTGAAATATGATTGTTTTGTCTTTGATCAAAGTAATCTTTGCCTTAGGGCTCTAGCTTGGGTTTGTGATATCTTTCTTTCTTACTTTTAAAAAGTCAAAACAAAAATAAAGGCAATAGCTAATATTTACTAAAGGGAAGAACTTGTATGCTTTTCAGTGTAGGAACTATTATAGTTCCCATTTTACACAGAAAAGATGAGGACTGGAAAGGAGGTTTCTATTATAATTCCCATTTTATTGTAAAGAAACTGAAATTTAGAAAGGTTAAGGAGCTTGCTCAGATCACAGATAGAGATAATAATGATGGAGATGTCCACACCTCCAAACTGAGGTCTTACAGACTCCACAGTCCATATTCTTCCTCTATCCTCTACCACGCTCCAGCATATGAGCTTACTTATTTCCTTTTGCTAACCAGTATAATGTGTCAATGTTTGAGACCAGTAGAAGGAACCTATTTGATATAGAATCTGTTAGGCACTGGTACAGCCAATCAAATGACTCTTATCTTTTATAAAGACATCTCTTCCTTCAGTTTCTCTCACTAGGCCTATCAGGTTTGGGTTGGGTGCCTATTGCCAACTCCTGGTTCCACCTAGCTGGTACTCAGAAATTGTCCATAATGCTAAGGAGCAGACTAAATGGCTTATTTTTGCATTTCATGTTGCAGCCCTAGGAGGAAACTTGTATGGTTACCAGCTTACAAACAAAAATAAATAAGGAAATGAGAACCATGTTCAATATGAAAATGGCCTGCCAGTGACTGGGGCCAGGGATGAGCCTTTCAAAATATGATAGAAGATAGAGGTGTGGCAGGAGACGAGTGGCAGAGGGATAAATCAAAGTGTGGAGACAACTTTAGCCAAAAGACTGACAGCAACAGACTCTGGGCAGTTAACAAACTCTAGTAACTCTATAACAGATAGAGAGGAAGAGATCCTTAAGCTAATTTTCATTCAATTCTTGTCCATTGGAGGGTGAGGAGCAATCATCACTGGGGGTCTTGGCAGTTGAGATAACATGCTAACTGAGGTGGGCCAGAGGAGAGATGAAGATTATGTACCTGTTGCTGGGACCTAGCCACTCCTTTAGCCTTAAACCAGAATTCTACCCCAATACCCCTCCCACTGAATTGTTGGTATGGGTTCCAATAAATACTGTTTGTGCATTCCATAACTATTCTATGTTCTATCAAAGGCTTGGGTTTCATAATATTGCATACACATGATGAATGTTAATTAGCAAAAGAACACTCTTGTCCATGATGAGATGTAGAACACAGTCCCTGAGGTCAGGGAATAGTGAATTAGTGAGTGGAAAGAAACTCCAAGCATGTATCTGAGATCTTGATTATTAATGTCGAATGACATGAACACAGGAAAAAAAAAAAGTAACATAAAAAGTGAAGAGAACAACCTCCTAATTTTCCCACTCTTTAACTTAGATCAACACATGGAAATTAAGTATAGTCAAAAACAAATTTTTGCTTCAGCTGCATGTGTCTATATCAAGTCTCTCTCCTGCCAAGGGGTAAGTATGGCAGGAAGAATTGTTTATTTTCTGAGAAAGGAAGCCAATGCACCAATTTTTAACTGAAAGAAGAAAAAAGTGACAAAGCAAGGGGGGAAAAATCATTGGACAGCATTGTCTTTGAAACTGCTTTGCATACGTTTTCCTAGGCTCTAAGAGGAACATTTGTCTGGAAGGCAGACCTGTCCTTATATTCCACATACAAGCTTAAAATGAGTTTTCATAGTCATTCAAACATTATAAAAAGCTGCTATTATTCCCACCCTTCCCAAATGAGCCTGTAGGAGTGGGATGGAATAGTTGATCTGAGCTCTCCCAGTTACTCTAATCTCTTCCTTGACAGGAGCTGTTGAGACTTGCTCTGGTTTCTCCTTTCACAGATGGAAAAGCAACACTGTACCTATATCTCAGGGCAATGCTGTTATTGGCAAGGCCTCTAAGAATAGGAAACAAAACAACTAATGACACAAGAGGGGTATAAAACCTCATAACATGGGACTGTCGGCCAAAATCAGAACTGACTCAGTATAGTAGCATCCCTGCCCCCCACTCTGCCTCAGTGACAACACAAACCTCCAAGCGATTAGACTAAAGGGGGATGTATATTTCTGGGCTACCTGAGGCACCTCTGACTCTACATTTCTAAAGAATTCATGGACCCACTTTAGACATCAGAATAAATGGCAACAAGGATGACAACGGTGGTGACTTTCTGTGGCAGTGTAAGGCTGGGCCCCACACAGTGTTTTCTTGTGGAGAACAATCTGCACTTTTAAATCAATTGGACATCCCAACCATGGTCTGCTGCTCAGTAAAGCAGTTTTGTGACCCTTCTTTCTGCTTATGGGCTTGGCATTGCCACTCCTCCCAAATCTCTTTAAGCAATCACTCCCAGGTTCCAGCAATGGTGTCCCTTTGCCTTCATCAGTAAGATACATCCTTTGAATTCAGTGCATTTGCTTGTTTACTTATTGGTTAAAAATAAGTAGAGAGAGAGAGATCTTTTTATTAGACACATGGTTTCTATGTTCATCAGTTCTACAGACATACTATTATAAATATTTTCTACTGGGCACTTGCACCAAAGGGCTTTCTCTGAAGGGAAATTGGTTAAGATGGACAATGCGGATAAGAACTAGGCTCTGGAGTCAGACCAGCTGGGGCTCACTCTTTGCTCTGTCACTTAAATAGCTGTGGATTTGGGTGAAGTTACCTCACTTTTCTAAGAGTTTTTCCATATCTATAAAATAAGCATGACACCAATATCTGTAATGAGGTTTGTTGTGAGGCTTATGTTATGTGCCTGGCACATAATGAGAGCCCAATATTATCATTAAAAAAATAAACATAGTCTCCAATTTGTGGAGTTCATAGTATAAAGGGGAAGGTAATTATTTAAAGAGATGGATAATTATATCAAGACAAAAGTGTTATAATCAACATACACACACAAAAGTATAGTAAAGCACAGATGAAAATAGCTATTCATCTTGTCAGAAAGGGTCATGTACTATTTCATTGCAAATGGCTGAGAAATGAAGAGGGCTCTAGGCAGAGGAAACAGCAAGAGAAGAGGGAGAGATCCATGAAGTAAAAGATGATGCAGCCCTAAGGAGTTGACAACCCAGCCACATGAAGGGATGGTGGCTTTCTGAACTCTGTGAAGTATTAACTAACCCCTATTAATCCTAAGAGATCTGTTGAATAATCTAGTAGAGTCAGGGCATACATATTTCTTTAGCCTGATGACCAATCTACTACAAAAGATAAACTGGCCAGGAAGGGAAGGGTGGAACACACTGTGGAAGGACTAAGGCCATGGGTACCTACCCAATCTGCTGGTGACAGTGGTTGAGTCAGTCAAAATCCAGTCAGTTTTGGTTTTTGACTCATTGATTCCTCATTCGAGAAGGCTGCATCCCAATTATGTATTGTCATTCATGAAGTCAGATAGGGCACAAGCCAAGAAAAGAGATTTCCTGGTCATAGTTATCTTGAATTTGTTCATTAACTAGTTCATTTGTTCATAGAACATTTTATTTGTCATACTAAACCTCTCAATTTGGTCAGACTTATTCTCCAGAAGGCTAGAGACTGATTTGTCCATTATAGCAATTGAACATATGCTGGTTTAATTTTGTTTCCAATGTCCAGATGACCTTTTTTCTTTGCATTTATGTGCAAATGAACAAAAAACTTACAAATACAAAACTTTAGGTAGAAATTCACAAAAATGGGGAGACTTGCGGTAAAAGTCAGAAGAGCTTTTTCTCTCTCCAGTGCAAGAGAGCACTCAACCTTTGACGGGAGGGGAGAATCAAGCTTGATAGATGCATTAGTTGAAGTATACAGACAAGTCAAAAAGAAGTTTCAAATGAAAAGATGGTGACTAAGCCAAGGATTTGCATGTTATTCCATTGTTATTAAAGAATATATTCTAGTCTATTTATTGCTAAATGCCCTTCTTAAACATTATTTTCTAGTTCTTTTAGGAATAATCTATTTATATGTTACTAGTTTATTTCCACTGTGGTCAGGAAAAATATGATTTCAATTATTTATCATTTATTGGAAATTGTTTTCTTGTCCAGCATATGCTCAATTTTGGTAAATTTCCATGTACATTTGAAAATATTGTGCATTCTGTAGTTATTGAATGTATGATTGTGAATCTATTTCTCCACTTATTCTGTTACATTATGTCTTTCGTTAACACTATATTATTAAGTGTATATATATCATATGAATCTTCCTTTTGATAATTTTATCACTATAAAATATTCCTCTTAATTGCTATCAATACAAAATAATAAAATAATTATCTCTAATAACATTAAACACTAAAATATTTAGAAGTATTAAAACTTCCTATAGAATTTGTCAAAAACAACTCAATATCTAGAATTATTGCATATGACAGTTTTACTTTATCTCTAGTAATACTAAATACTAAAGTATTTTTAATTATTCAGTTTTCCCTTCTATTAATATTTTAATACTTTTTAATTTTGCTTCCTGATTATTACAACATGCATCTTTGATTTACTAGAATTTACTTTAAATTAATATTTTATCAACTTTCCAGGCAATGGAAGAACTGTATAACACTTTTTAAATATATTTTTTCCAATTTCACTGAGATATAAGTGAAATATAATATTGGATTAGTTTAAGGTGTTCAACATAATGATTTTGATATATGTATATAGTGTGAAATGATTACCACAATATGTTTAGTTAACATCCATTAACTCATATAGCTATAATTTTTTTCTTGTCATAAGAACTTTTAAGATCTAGTCTTATAGCAACTTTCAAATGTACAATACAGTATTGTTAACTATAGTTCCCATGCCATATATTATATCACTAGCATTTATTTATCTTAGAGCTGGAAGTTTTTACCTTTTCATCACCTTCACCTATTTCCTTCACTTCCTACCTTCCACCTTTGACATCATCAATCTGTTTTCTCTGTTTTATGAGTTTGGCTTTTTTAGATTCCACATATAAATGAGATCATACAGTATTTGCCTTTCTCTGACTTATTGCACTTATCACAATGCCCCTCAAGGACTCAACTATCTACTCTTTGTGCTTTTCTTTTTATATTTTTCAATTGTACAGATATTAAAAAACCCACAGACATTATTTTTTAAACAATTAATATTTTTCTATATTTCCCACTATAGTTTTTTCTGTTTTTCCTTTTTGATTATGCTTTTTTTTTTTTTTTGAGTAAGAGCAAGAGCGAGCATATGTGAATGGGGGAAGGGCAGAGGAAGAAGGAAAGAGAATCCCAAGCAGGCTCCATGCCCAGTGCAGAGTCCAACACAGGGCTTGATCTCAGGACTGTGAGATCATGACCAGAGCCAAAATTAAGAGTCCAATGTTTAACCATTTGCACCACCCAGGTGCCCCTGATTTTGCTTCTAAGATCATTTTCCTTCTGCCAAAAGAACTCCTTTTGTTATTTCTTTTAGGGTCAGTATAACAGTGATGAATTCTAGTTTTTGGTTAGTCTGAAAAAATATATATTATGCCTTCATTTTTGAAGTATATGTTTTTGAAGTATGGAATTCTCAATTCACATTGTCTTTAATTATTTCAAAGATGTGATTCCACTATTTCATAGCTTCTGTTGCTTTTATTGAGAAGTCAGCTATCAGTCTTGCTGCCTCTTTGATGCTAATTTGTGGGTTTCCTTGCTTCTTTTAAGAGTTTTCTCTTTTTCTTTGCTTTTAAGCAGTTTTACTATGATGCACCTAGGTATGGTTTGCTTTGAGTTTATTCTGTTTGAGGTTTGCAGATCTTTTTGCACTTATGAGTTGACATCTCTTGTCAGTTTTAGAAAATTATCAAGCAGTAGCTCTTCAAGTACTGTTTCTTCTCCAGTCTTTCTGATTACACATATGTTAGATCTTGACATGGTGTTCCACATATCACTTATGATCTTTAAAGATATTCTTATTTTTTCTATGCCTGGACTTTATTCTGGATACTTTCTATTGACCTATCTTTCAATTCACTAATTCTCTTTTCCACTGTGTCTAATATGCTATTAAATGCATTCTTTTAATTCTAAATTCAATTATTGCATTTTTTGTGCTAAAATTTCCCTTCCTTTTTCACATATTGCAGTTTAGTGAAATTCTCCATCTTTTAATTTGTTTTGTTGAACATACTAATCATGATTATTTCAGTCTATATTTGATAATTCCAATATCTAAGTGATCTTTTGGTTTGTTTCTATTATCTTTCAGTCACTTCTCTTTTTTTTTGTTTTCTTATATGCCTAGTGAAGTTTAATTGTATGTTAGTTCTAATATTGAATATTGTAAGGGTTCTGAATGATTTATCATCTTCATGGAACATTTAATTTTCTTCTGGTGGGCAGATAATATATGGACAGAACATCTTGATTTATTCAATGTTGGTCTGTTTTAGTATTCCCTTATTTTTAGGGTACAGCCCTTTTAGAAATCTTAGTTGAAAGCCTGGGGTATTTCATCCATTTCCTACTTAAAGGGTTCTGAACTCCAGCTTTTATATCCTTACCACTATAGACTACCAAAAATCTGTTAGTATTTTAGCCTCTTGGTAGCTGCTTTCTGCTTTGATTCTTGGTTTCTTACATCACACACATCCAGCTTAGGAGCCATACAATGCACCAAAACAAAATCTCATGCAGAAAGTTAGACTTGCTTTTCTTTGGTTCCCTTTTTTCTGGGAACTTGCCCTCTCAAGACCTGGATGTTTTATCTTTCCAACTCAGTGAGATTATCACAACACTAGGCCACCACTTTCTTTAAGGATTTCATGCTCTATGATTTATATTGAAAAATGTCTTGAGAGGAAAATCAGTGGCAAATATGAGACTTTTTTCAATGCATGCACCTACTTTCTGGGATATTGGCTCCTCAAGTTTTAGCTGCCTTAGTTGCTCTCTTATAAGTTACTGTCTTATGGTAGTTTATTCAGCTTTTATAATTATTCTTAATTACTCTGTCGTAGTTAGGAGTAGAAGTGCATATTCTTTCTTGAAGTACTGATTTGGAATATTTGTATTCTGTTTACAAAGAAAGTCCAACGATTTCTATATAAAACCTGGTCCCAGTGTCTGGTCTGACCTCTACCTGGATGGCAATATAAATGATTCCCTGAATTATTTTTTATTTAAACTTTACAAATAGGACGTTTCTTTTATCCTATCATCTTTGAAGCTTTGAGAAAGCTTTCTTTATGAAATATATCAAAGAATTATGTATGTAAACCTTTCTACCACAACCCTATTGTGCCTTCAAATATGTTTGTATATCTTTCTGCATATAAAGAAGGGTATGGCTCTCATACTTCTTCTCATCCTTACTCCTTTTTATCTAGCTTTAGATAACTGAAAAACAACTAGCCCAGCATCTGGCACAAAATAAACATAAAATAATTGTTGATGAAATGACAAATAAGTGAAATTGCTTCATTATGTGAAAAATAGTTGAGCTAGTTCTTTGATTCTTTCCTTTCATTGTTAATCCATCCCTTATTTGAATAAAAAGTCATCTAAAGCATACAAAAACTTGAGACTAGTCTTGAGTCTATATTTAGTGAGATTCAAGGGACTGAATTTCACACATTTTTAGTCCATATAAAGGTATGCCAACTACTTCATTTATTTACTCTGAATCATTTTTTTGCCTGTCATGTAGGGGGTCACCCAGAAGTGATTTTTGACAAAAACCTCACTGTATACATGTAGCTAATCTTGACTGGTATAAACAGTTCTTATAACGTGAATTTCTATTTGGGGACATGACATAGCTGATGAGACATAGCTACATTGTTCATTGCCTGGTCTCATTTTTAAAAGTGTCTCTCTTAGAGTAAACTCAGAAATAGAAAGTCACTGTGTTATGTACTGAATTTCTGTCAGAGCCTTCTCTGTCATGTTTCTAGATCTTTGAACATTTTTTTCCCCTATGCCTTGAATATACTTCTCCCTTTTGCCTTTCTGGTGAACTGCTTTAGTACTCAAAGATGTTAACTCCTTTGTGAGTTTTTTTGTTTGTTTTGTTTGTTTGTTTGTTTGTCTTAATATTCCAGGAACATCTTCTGGCTTCCCTTTGTTTCCTAGTAATCTATAATACTGCTTTTCATTGTAGTACATTATTTGTGACTTTCTTCCTCATTACACTTTCACTGCATTACTCTTCTTCAGTGCCTCAAATAGCAACTTGTCAGATTCTCAGTACAATTTTTTAAAGATAAAATGTACACAATATCAAATTCATCCTTTCAAAGTATACAATTCAGTGGTTTTTCACAAAGCTGTACATTACCGCCATATAACCCAATAATATTTTCATCACCTGCAAAAAGAAACCCCATATTCAATAGCAGTCACTCCCAATTTTACCCTTCCTCCAGTCCTTGGCAGCCACTAATCCATTTCCTTTCCTATAAGTTTGCCTATTTTGGATATTTCAAATAAATGGAATCATACAATATGTGGCCTTTTGTGTCTGATTTCTTTCACTTATCACAAAACTTTTAAGACTCTTCCATGTTGTAGCATGAATCGGTACTCTATTGCTTTCATGAGTGAATAATATTCCATTATATGGATATAGCGCATAGTTGATGGAAATTAGGGTTATTTCCACTTTGGGGCTATTATGAATAATATCACTATGAACATTTATGTAAAAGTTTTTGTATGGATGTATGTTTTCACTTTTCTTGGATATATAGGAGTATAATCTCTGGTAATTTTGTTTAACTGTTTAAGGAACTACCAAACTGTTTTCCATAGTTGCTGCACCATTTTACATTCTTATCTACAGTGTATGAGGATTCCAATTTCTCAAAATCCTCTCCAGGACTTGTTATTATCTCTTTTATTTATTATAACTATCTTAGTGGATATAAAGGGGGTCTTGTGGTTTTTAAAAATTGAGATATAATTGACATAATATTATATTAGTTTCAGGTGTACAACATAATGATTTGATATTTGCATATATTGTGAAACGACCACAATAAATCATTAACATCTGTTATCATACAAGTTATAAAAAATTTTTCTTGTAATGAGAACTTTTAAGATCTACTGTCTTAACTTTCAAATATGCAACACATTATTATTCACTATAGTCACCATATTATACATGACTTATTTATTTTATAACTAGAGAATTTTACATTTTAACCCTTCATCCATTTTGCCTACCTCCACCTCCTTCACTGTGGCTTTGATCTGCATTTACCTAATAAATAATTATATTGAGCATCTTTTTATGTGCTTATTGGCCATTCATACATCTTCTTTGGGGAGAAGTATATTCAAATTATTTGCCCGTTTTAAAATTTGGTTGTCCTTTTATTGTTGAGTTGTGAAAGTTCTTTATATGTTATAGATATCAGATCCTTATCAGATATGAGCTCTGTAAATAGCCTAGTGTTTGCTATAAATGCTACCCACTGCCTCAGGCAGCCACTATAGTCTGTGACTGTTTTTGACAAATCTCCTCTAGAAAAGGCTGTTTTCACTGGGCAAACTCTGTGTCAGTTCAAATAAAGACAGCCTTAAAATGGAGTCTTCCATGGAACACCAGATAGGCCAAATAATGACTCTTCTTTGGGAAAGTGGCTTTGTAGAAGTTCCAATTTCATTTGGTCTCTTCCACTAGCTACCAGACTGCTGGTTTTCACCATGATTGTAGGCTGCTGGATTTTAAGGCTAACACAAAGCTAGGAGCAGTGGGAAGGTCAAGGTGAGAATAGGACAAATAAAATCACCACAAAGTTTGCTTTTTCTTTTCAGGAGTCAGCTACTTTTCTTTAATAAATGCTCTTCAGATTGCACTTAGCCTTTGATTAATTTCCAGATTTCTAAAAAAGTTGCTTCTGATAAATTTGTGTTGTTGCCAATGTTCTTTTAACTTTCAAGAAAAAAAGGATTTTTAGATGTCCTTCCTCCATTTTTATTGACATTCTTAGTACATGTTTTTGAATGGGTGAATGAATAAACGAACTAAGTATGCATGCCCACTGATTTGTCCTCATAATCCCAATTTCAGCCAAGATACTAATTTTGAGTTGATTTATCTGCCTCAACCTTCCGACTCTGAATTCTTTAAGCCCTAAAACTGACTGCTGTAGTAGGAAGTGAGATGGGATAGAAGTTGTTGGTATTGAAGTGCTTTATATTGGCAGTCCAGATTTTTTTTGCTCAAGCATGGAGAGCACCACCTGCTGCATTTGCTGTGGTGTAATTATTTCTTGTGTTCTTCTTTTAGGGCTTTCAACTATGGTCTTTGATCCTGTGTTTGGAATCATATACTTTTGTTCTTATCTTTTTGCCTAGTTTGAGCAGCTATCTTGCCTTGAGTTCACTCAGACTCTGTAAAGCCCTTGCCTCATTAATCACTTTTTGTATTTACTATGTTTTTCCAGTGCAGATATCTTTTTTTAATATAATTTATTGTCAAACTGGTTTCCATACAACACCCACTGCTCATCCAAACAGGTTCCCTCCTCAGTGCCTATCACCCACATATCCCTCTCTCCCACCCCCCCACCAACCCTCAGTTTGTTCTCAGTATTTAAGAGTCTCTTATGGTATGCCTCCTTCCTTCTCTGTAACTTTTTTTTCCCCTTCCCCTCCCCCATGGTCTTCTGTTAAGTTTCTCAGGATCCATGAGTGAAAACATTTGGTATCTGTCTTTCTCTGCCTGACTTATTTCACTCAGCATAATACTCTCCAGTTCCATCCACGTTGCTGCAAATGGCCAGATTTCATTCTTTCTTATTGCCAAGTAGTATTCCATTGTATATATAAACCACATCATCTTTATCCATTCATCAGTTGATGGACATTTAGACTCTTTCCATAATTTGGCTATTATTGAAAGTGCTCAAGTGTAGATATCTTAATGAACTTTTAACTTGAATCACCACTTTATTTTAGTCTTCCTGATTCTTCTTGACCATCAATATTTGGGTGTATTTATCTGCCTGATCACTACTTTATTTTTGCCTTGCAGATGATGCTAAACCTCATACTCGCTTCTAGTGATCCTTTGTTACTAATGCATGCTGCAATGATACTTCCTTAGCAGTATCTTAAACCTCTAAATGCTTAAGTCCTTTGGTCTACCCCATGAAAGATTATGTGACTAGCTTTTTGAAGATATACTAACTCTGGCCACCAGCATCCAACAAACCTTTTGAACGAGTACCTTTTAAACATGTTGTTTCTAAAGCAAATATTTGTACATCAGATTGTGTTTACCGACTGAAATATATTCTATTTCTAGATCAGTTCCCATCAGGGAAAAAATAATCTTCTTTGTAAAAGACAAACTGCACTACACTAAAATTTTGAAGAATTTGTTTGAGCAAACACTGATTTGAATTGGGCAATGCCAAGCCAAAAATGTGGAGGATCTCTTCAGCAGTAGGAAGGAAGGGAAAGGTTTTTATAGAGCAGATGCAGAAGCAAAGCAAGGAAGTTATTTGATTGGCTATAGCTTAAGCCATTGCCTTATTTGGGAAAACTTAGTTGGCTGTGATTGGTTGTTCTTAAGTTTTGATTTCTTAACCCTGAGGCATTTACAGGAATCGATTCTGGCTTAGGTTTCAGTTTCCTTACTTATGCTGCCCTGAGCCTAATGGACTCTTTGTTTAATTATTCTAACACTTGCATACATGTAAAATCACTAAAATTCCCTACTTTGGAAAGATTTTTGGTTCTTGTTATTTCATTATGTTAACTAAGAATGTATTCTTTCTTCTTCTCTTTCTCCTCTCCAAACTTAGAGCCTGTGTGTAATGAAAAACTGTATTCCATCTAGTTAAATAAAAATGATTGCTTTAGAGTTTTTATTTTAATTGACTAATTGCTTTGTTTTTCAATAGCTGTGAAGGCATAAGTAAACATAGTCTATTGCCTTTAACTCATCTATGCAATCAAAAGCCGTATGGACTACTGTCTATATAATCTTCAGAGTCACATTAAGAGTTCACATAGATTATCTCCCTGTTTCTTTATTTGATACTTAATTCTTATCTCACAGTCTCTTTGTTCTTCCTGTATTGGTTTTAATATTCAAATAGCTAGATAGGCAATATTGTTTTCTGCTTTGAAACACACCAAATTTTGAGAGAAAGGATGGAAGCCTATATGAAGACGTTTTTATTATATTTGACTCAAACATTCATTACTGAATGTCTAGAATTTAAAAACACTGCTACCACCTTGTCAAGGAAACTATTCTTGATTTTTTTTTCCAGTCATTGCCCAGATTTACTTCAATTAAGTGCATATTCTTTGTCATTTTAGAAATTTCTTATAGATACTAACATATTACAAATACTTTAAAAGGAGATGCTGAGACCTCCAGATCTGCTTCTCTATGGATTTATTTTTATTCTAGTCAAAGATATAAGCCCAGGAGACCTGAAAAAAATCTATGGAACAAATTACTACCATCATATCTTAACTTTGTATAAAGTACAAACTGTGCTAAATAAATGAAGTGTAAAGCTGGACTGGTTTGTAGTGAAGATTCCTCACGCTGTTCATAAGTGAACAATTCCCTTCTTTCATTTATTTTTTTAATGCATATACACACCCAGTAACCTTAGGGGATAAATAACCCATATTTTCCAGATGTTGATACTGAGGCATGAAAAATTGGGCCAATCTCATTTTTACAAAATAAATTCAGCAGAATAGAAAGGAACAGATGAGACAAGCATCTTGTCTATCTGTTCTCCAAAGTTCTCACTCAAGTACAACTTAAGATTTACCACAGTTCATAATTGTAATAATTCAAGAATTCCTTTAAATAAACTTTTTGCTGCAGGTGGTGAGCAGCAAAGTGACTTTTGAAAAATCAAAAGTCATTTTATTCACTGTGGTTCTTATTTGAGTATTGCCAGCCAAATTAAGTAAATGTCATGTCCCTCTCAGGACTCTAGTGATAAGAAGGAATTTAAAAGCCCCAGGTGTTATCTCAAGTATTGAAATCTGTTTAGTTTGGATGTTAGCAATTGCAATATGGAGCATGGAAACTCTCCCAGCAAAGTCCTTCTCTAACAACTTCATAATGAATTAGAACATGATGAAGAGATAATCAGAATTAGTTCTCTTATCTTTATGCTTTTATAAATTCAGACTTAAATGCTGGGTAGGACTTTCCTGTGATCTGAGATTTAGATTAATATTTTTTTAATAGAATGAAGAAAAGATGCCAGTAATTCGCCTTCAATTTTTGTGAAGATGCCTACAACATATTCAGGGACCAGCAATAAAACCTACCAGATTTGAGGGCTATCATCTAAAGAACATAAACATATCATGATAGCTTTTCCCTTGGTCCAAGTAGTTTATTGACTAATGGAAAATATGAGTTTATAATTTAATTTGACCAATACCCTTAGAAATTTTCAACTAGTGCCAAGAATAGTTTAAAGAAGTTTAAACAAAATAGTACACTTATCAGAGAAAACGTTTCCTACACAAATCATTAAAGCTGTATACTTCTATCTTGTTTTTTATTGAAAATGAATTGAACAGGAAGAACTAAAGAGTGTTATATATTAGCTAAGTACATTAAGTCAGCGTTGCTGGTACACTTTTGGCCTTCACCCAGGGTCATAATTTTAATGAAAAACAAGATTATTTGATCATGATCCTATAGTTCTAATTAGAATCCTACCAAATATGCACTATACCTCTCTTTTCAGCTATTCTCACAAAGACAAAGAAAGATAAAGCAACACATGACACCCATTTCATTCTCTTGGCTTAAGGAGTTCATACAATTCACTATGATATTGCTCATAAGCTAAAGATGGCCACTATTATTTTTACATTTTTTGATGTCTTATTGAGTCATTAAATGGCTCACATCCTAGCTATGAGAATGGGAACTTCATCTTCTGATATGGAAACTCATATTCACACAAAAGTTATATCTACATATCTGGCATATGTCCAAGTTGCCTATAATCTCAGGATTCCAAATAATCATGTATCTCCTCCAAAGTTGTTTCTGTTGTCATTGAGAGTTAATTATTTCTGTAGAAAACAACCTGTTTTATAGGGTCAAAGTCATTAGTTGAATTATTTGAGCAACACTGATTATTACCAGCCTGTGATACCTTACTTGTTCTGAGCCCTTCTGAATGTAGAATCCAGATTTATAGGATTCTCACTCATGCAAATGTAACCCCAGGCCTGGACTTGATTTCTCCCTACAGATGAAAAATGTAACAGGAGTTCTGGACACAAACTGGTCTTACTTTCTCTTATGGGCGGGGGGAGTGTGGAGTGTCAGGATATTTTAGTATGAGTCACAAGGGGACAAGTGATAGTTCTGTGCTCTCTGGCTCAGGGGCACTGGATTGTCCAGCTACAGAACCCTTCAACTGCTGAGAGTTGGATGTGTAAAGATCCCACGGCTGCTCCTATCCTAGCCCTCCCACATAGCTCCACAGGGCATCATGAAATAACCACCCAACCTAACATCATTCAGAAATAGTCACAGTTTGAATCAATTCAAGCTTGGAAATGATTCCAGAGTCATTTGGATCTGGATAAGGAATTCATTAAATGAAAATCCAAACTGGTTCAAATATTGGACCAATTAGAGCCTGATACAAGCTACATGCTGAAATGTTTTCAGATTTGAATCCTTTCAGACACTGAGCAGATTCAACTCAGTAAAGTATTAAGTATCATCAAAGTATTTGAGGAATAAGAGATGTCCCTTACAAATCTTCCCTGTTAACCCCCTCCCATTCCTATCACTCACAGGCTTTCAACATGGTTGTGTTGTCTCAAGGACACTCTAGAGCTGTCCCTGTTTGACTAATCAGACCCACCCCCCAGGCTACCAGACACACTCTGCCACTAACAAAGCACCAAGAGCTTCCATCATTCATTGGCTTTCACCAGCATCTCTTACTAGAAGGTAGCAGCTTCAAATTTATCTTCCCTTGGATATGTGTTTACATACTTTCAGAGACTGACAGAATTCCAAGTCTTAAAGGACTATAAGGGTCAAGAAAAGTCAGGGTCTCAACGACTGGAAACTGAGCCACTTCAAGAAATCCTGCTCCCCTTTTAGGTTCAGGCCTGGGAGAGGGATTGACTTATTTACCTCACATTTGGAAGGTCTTTCTTATTTGAGTCTGCTATTACTGCTCTATTCTGTTCTCAGCTGAGAAGACCAATGAGGGAGAACAGATTATTCTTCCAAGTGAAAAGTGTTTGTAAGAAAAAGCCATTAAGGTAGCTGACCTTGTGAAAAATTGTGAGGTAGATGAAGGGCACCTAAGGTGGTGGTTCTTCAATTTAGTTGGTCCAACCCCAGACTCACTGAGCCACAGGATCTTTGGATAGAGTCCTACTGTTTGCGTTTTCTAGAAGTTCTGCAAATGATTGAGTTAGTCATATAAACATTTGGGATATGCTGATGTAAGGCACACTTTCTCCTCCTTCCTTAGCTTTTTATCCTAATGGCTCTTCACCTACCACCAGGTCCCCAGTGCTGTCTCTGGTTCTATAGACTCCCACACTGGAATCACAGTCTTGAAAGTTTCCCCTATCACCTTCCCCAGCCCCTCATACATAAGCACAAACTCAATATTCTTAGCCCTATGGAATAGGTTGAGCATAAACCAATGAAATTATACTAAATTATAATTGAATTCTCAATAAACTTAATGTGCTAAATCTTCCAGGAGTAATTGCATTTTGGAAGAGGATACAAAGTTTAGGGAAGACAATAGAGGTGAGGTATTATTGGTGAGGGCAGCCTTCTTTAAGACCTATTCCTAACTGTGCAGCAAACACTTATCCTATCCTAGGCAGGACTGACTAGCAGTAGTGATTCACGGTGATTATGAGAACTTTTACACTGTCAAGGTTAATATCCTACAAGAATGGCTCCCATATATCATTATGCTGAAAGAATGTGTGTCTCCTCCAATGGATAGAGAAGATGTGGTTTATATATACGATGGAATACTACTTGGCAATGAGAAAGAATGAAATCTGGCCATTCACAGCAACATGTCTGGAACTGGAGTTTATTATGCTAAGTGAAATAAATCAGTTAGAGAAAGACAGATAGCATATGTTTTCACTCATATGTGGATCTTGAGAAACTTAACAGAAGACCATGGGGGAGGGAAAGGGGAAAAAAAGTTACAAAGAGGGAGAGAGGCAAACGATAAGAGACCCTTGGATACTGAGAACAAACTGAGGGTTGGCGGGGCTGGGGGAGAGGGGAAATTGGGTGATGGGCATTGAGAAGGTCACCTGTTGGTATGAGCACTGGGTGTTGTATGGAAACCAATTTGACAATAAATTATATTAAAAAAAATAAAAATCACCTTTGTGCGCGCGCACACACACACATACACACACACACACACACACACACAAATGCGTGTCTTCTTTTGTCATCCTAGCTTAGAACCTCCCAAGCCCCAGAAAGGTTGTGGGATGGTGGGGACTGGAGGAGAATGCAGAGAAATAAATCTGAATTATCACATTCAAATTTTTCAAAAGCTTCAAAAGTGAACATGTTGGAGAATTAGATTTGATAATAACTAATAGGATCTAGCACCCCTCTCTCACTCCCACCTTCTTATAGATAAGGAACTTGAAGCCTATGAGATTTAAGTGACTTAGGTAGGCAAGGTAATGTAGCAAGTTTAGTGGCAAATCAAGGGTTAGGAGTCAGGAGATCCAATTCTCAGTCTGGAACAGGAGAAAGATGAATGTAATCTAGTTGTAGTAGAGTATTAGGGCTAACTTGTAGTCACCTAGGACACTGCCCTAATATCTGGCCCCACCACAGAGATTTTGATACAGTAGCATGGAATGGGGCCTAGGAATTACAAAACATTTCTGATGCTCAGCCAGGTCCAGGGGACTAAGACTTACAGGGATCAGTTGCAGTCAATCTTCAGAGCTTAGAAGCCTCCACGTGGCATTTCCTAGAAAAAATTCCCCATAAACTGAAAGTGAAATCAGTGTAAATAGGGACTGAGAGGTATGAAGGGACAATGAGCAGAGCATAGGCAGTGGAAGAGAACACCAGATTTGACTCAACATTTCAAGCTTAGTCTCATCTGGAAGCTTGGCTGAAGACCTTTGGATTCTATTGGCTATCTCTGTCTGGGAAACATCAAGGGAAACTGCATGGCAAAAACGAGATGACTCCAGAGGACAGTGAAAGGACACAGAACCTTTGGCTTCTTGAATCTTTGTCTTGCATCTAGCTCAGGCTGGCAGGCACCACAAGTTATTAGCATGAATTGAATTTCCTCTGGTCATAGTGAGCTAAGCCCTGGACTCTCTCCAGTTCCTGGGAGACCAGCATCTCACTAGCACTAAGGGCCTTGGAAGGCTTAGCTGGAAGGGCAAATCAAGAAGGGACAGTACTAGACTTCCTGCTCCTGATCTGGAAGAGAAGTATCCCTGGAAGCAATAAAGAGTGACGACCCCTCAACACAGGGTCTCTGCTTTGCCTATCACTTTCCACAGATTATGCAGCTGCCTTTTCAGTTTTGTTCCAAAGAGCAAGAGGGGATTTAATATGGCTACTAACATAAATACCTGTTCTTAGGATCCCAAGAAACACTCTATTTTCTTTTCAGTTAAGTAAATTATTGGGCCCTCAATTCCTGACATGGTGGCTAAATAAAGGTTGTTTGCATAACCTTTTGTGTGGGGATAATTGAAAATTTTAACCTACACAAACCAGTGGGACCCCAAGCCAAGGCTTTAGTGTGTTGTCAGAGGCAGCTAGCAAGCAAAGCAAGAAAGATAAGCCTGTCCTTTGGGATACCACCCCAGCAGTGAGACCAACTCAGGTGGATATGCCACAGCCACTGGCCAAAGCACCATTAGGCAGTTGTAGCAGATGAAATTTTCTCCCAGTGCTATCTGGAGCTAATTAGGAGCAACATCACAGCTCTCTCTGTATTTTCCATGTTGCTATAGTGAGCCAGTTCTGGCTTTCCTGAATGTGACTGATTGGGGCCCACCTTGTCCATTTGGGGGCTTGGCACATTCTAACTTAGGATGACAAAAGGAGACACACATTCTTTCAGAATAATATATGGGAGCTATTCTTGTAGGAGGTTAACCATGACAACCAAAAGGTCTCATAGCCTCTTAGATAATTACCATGAAGTTAGGCTAGAGAAAGAATGCTTCAGAGCTTACTTTTTGTCTCTACTCTTCTCACAGAATCCAGACCCATCCCAGCTCAACTGGAAATAACTAGATTTTCATGGGAAGTGAAGGGATGTTTGGCAAGGTATATAATCTGAAGAGCCTTGGGAGATGGAAAGGGAAAAAGAAGGTGGAAAAGAAAGAGGTTTTCTGCTGATCACAAGGGGCTGGCATATGAGGGTCACCAGAGTGAAGACCCTGAATATATTGGAGGTGACAGGAGTAGGGATATCCAGAATAGAGTGAGAAAATCCATTCTAGACTCTCCACTGCTCTGTGCTGTTGCATGGGTTGAAAATCCTACTCAAATTCAAAGAGCCACAGTCTTCTGGATACCATTTCAGTGTGAAAAGACCTTTTTTTAAAAACAATTTTTTTCAATGTTTATTTTTGAGAGACAGAGAGAGACAGAGAGAGAGGGAGACACAGAATCTGAAATAGGCAGCAGGCTCTGAGCTGTCAGCAAAGAACCCTATACAGGGTTCAAACCCAGAAACCATGAGATCATGACCTGAGCTGAAAGGGTTGGGCATTTAACAGACGGGGCCACCCAGATGCCCCAGATCTCTCTCCCTCTTTAAGTTTATTTATTTATTTTGAGAGAGAGAGAACAAGCACACAAGCAGGGGAGGGGTAGGGAGAGAGAGGAGATAGAGAATTCCAAACGGTCTCTGTCAGCACAGAGCCCAAAGGGGGGTTCGACCCCACAAAACAAGGAATCATGACCTGAGCCGAAATCAAGAGTTGCACATTGAACCAATGGGGCCACCTAGGCCCCACACCCTTCAGTGTGAAGAGATCTTAATGTCTTTGATGTTGGAATGTACAGTCTACCTGTAAGTGCTAGGGTGCACAGGTGATCATTCTTGGAGATTCTGATTTAATAGGTCTGGAGTGGTGCCTAGGCATCTGTACATTTTTAAATATCCACAAGAGATTTTTATACACAGCCAAAGCTCAGATTTACTGTATTTGGCATGATTTGGCATGGTTTCTTATCACTCTCCTTACCACTGCCCAAGTCTCTTTGCCGTTGTTGAAACAGATACCCTTTCTATCAGATTCCCTTCCCTCCTCCAGGGCATTTGGCTTGGCAAGCAGAGCACAGGCTAGATTTCAGTCCCTAATTGTCCCCTTGGCTAGGTGACTTGTGTAGGGCATGACTTGCACAACTGTGACCAGAGGAGGAAAAAGATTATTGGCTTCCAAGGCAGATTTGTGTTTCAGCCACAATCCTCACTTTCTAGCTGTCTAAACTTGGGTAAGTTGCTTAAATTTTTAATTTTTAAGATTTTATTTTTAAGTCATCTGTACACCCAATGTGGGACTCAAACTCATAACGCCTTGATCAAAAACTGCACACTCTAATGACTGAGCCAGCCAAGTACCCCCTTAAATCTCTTTGAACCCCAATTTGATTATATATCAAAGAGGGATAAGGATGGCTGCCTGCTAAAATGACCAAATCCAACAGTACAATTAATTCTGACAAATCACTTCTGAGGCTTCATTTGACCTATGAGCAGCATTTGACCCTTGTGATCACTTCTGTCTTCATGAGCCCTAGCTTCTGCTTAGCTTCTGGGACATTCCTCCTTCTTCATTCCTTTCTTGCTCTCTGGCCATTCTTTCCCAGATTCATTTGCTGAATTCTTTTTACCTTACCAACTTTGAATTGTTGGAGTGCCCAGGACTCAGTTCTCAGACCTCTTTTCTCACCTGTTTACCTTGATTTCCTAGATGATTTCATCCACTTGATTGACTTTAAGTATCACTTGTACGCTGAGACTCTCAAAAAGCCATAAACTTTCCCCCAAATCCTAAACTCTGGAATCAAATAGCCTACTCAACAACTCCACTTGATATATAATAGGCATCTCAAACTTTGTATGTCCGAACCGAACTCATTTTCTTCCTCAAACTTAATCTTTTCACAACCTTCCCAACCTCACTATGTAGCCTCTTCACTTGCCCAATTTCTCTGTCCTAAAGCCTCTTTTTCTCACTGCACACTTCTAATCCATCAGTCAATTTACTGGCCCTAACTTAAACTGTATCCAGTGCCATCACTGCTGTCATCTGCTATTGCCTCTGTCCTTGGCTATTGCAATAAAGGAGTAAGCGCCCTTCCCCACTCCAGCTACCTTGCTCTCCCATAGTCTATATTCCCCACAGCATCCAAGAGATCACTTCTCTGGTCAGAATCTTCCCATGCTTTCCCCTCTCATGGAGAATAAAATTATGAAGCCTTCTCATGGTCTCCCCATGAGAATTTACATGACATGCTTCTCTTCTATTATTTCTATGACTTTACAGATCATTCAGTTCCTTGATCACTCCTCTTCAGATTATTGGCCTTCATGTTGGCCCTCAAACACACCATATGTGCTCCTGCCTCAGGGCCTTTGCACTGCCTTTCCCTCTCTAGGGAAATTCTCTTTACAGATACCTGTAACTCATTCACTTACTTCATTCAGTCTTTGTTCAAAAGTCACCTGATCACAAACTGCCTCCTTGGTCCTTAATCTAATAGAAAACTATCCCAACTCCTATAACCCTATTTTTTATCCAGTTTTATTTTTCTTCATAGAATATATCGCCACTTGACATTTGCATATATGTTTTGCTAATTTGTTTGTTTGCTGTCTGTTTCCCCTCACTTGGATCTAAGCATGTAAGAGTAGCTATATTCCCAACATCTAGAACAGTGACTGGGACATAGTATAGGGGTCAGTAAATACTCGTTGAATGAATACAAAAAAAAAAGGATGTCAGTGATATAAGAATTAAATAAGATACGGTATGAGAAGGGTTTTGTACATGCCTGAAACTTAGTAATTTGTCATTTCCTCTCTACTTTAACTTTTGTCTTTCCCCAAAAACATTTACTGGGCCCCTTCTCTAAGTTACTTACTCTGCTAGATGATAGTGATTTAAAAAAAAAATGTCTCTACTGTAAGCAGCTCATGTTCTAGTTGCTCTATGATATTGGGAGACAGAGTCATAAAGAAATAACCACCAGACAATGTAACAAGAACTGCAAAAGAAACAGTATACTAGGAAGAACACAGGTAAGAGTATAGTTAAGGAAGTGCTCAAAGAGCAGTGAATTTTAAAATGAACCTTGAGGGATAAATAGGGCTTCTGTACAATAAGAGAGACAGGTATTCCATTTAGAAGGGTCTTTGGTAGGGTTAGGCACAGAGACATGAAAATTCCCCCCTCCTAGAGCACACAGCTTCTTAGTTCCTTAGTTTAAGAGAAAGAATAGTGAAGTGAAATGAACAAGTATAGAAACTAAAACATAATTGTTTCTGTCTCCTGCCCATCATAGAATGCCATATTTCTCAGAGTTCTTACTATACCTTCTAAATTTTTTTTGGCTCTAACAACATCAGTAGGTGGTGATCCCCTTATCATACAGCCAAAGAAATATTCTGGTCCAAGGTCCATTAATGGAGGATCTTGGGTTAGGACTTGACTCCTATCTGGTTGACAGTTCGTGCAACGTGAAGTGAAAAGCAACTGATTGCCTTCTTCAACTAGTTAAGAATATTTCCACAATGGCTTTCTAGATCTAAGTTTTTCATATTGTTTTTTTTTTTTCTTAATTGGCCATATCCACCTGCCATTTATTGAGAACCTATCCTACTACACACTCTACTGAGTTGACCACATCTATAATTTCACCAGTTTTTACAACAACTCTGTGGTAGGCGATGTTGTTGTTATTGCTGTTATTTTATAAATGAGGAAACAATTGCCTAATTTGTCCAAAGATATTCAATAAAAAAGAGGCAGTGCTAGAATTTAGAATCTGGTTTACATGATGTCAGTGCCCATGTTCTTTCAGCTCTGTTATATTTCTGAAATGAAATCTAAACAAATGTGCAAGTCCATCTTCTAATTGTGCTTCCTCTGAGTTATCTATATAGCAGGGACATGTTATGCATAATTGTTTACTCACTGGAAATTTCATCTTCCTTTGTAATTTTATATTTATACATTTCTCTAGCCAAATTATACCACATGTACTCATGTACTCTTTTTCTGCTTTTGCTGTCATGTAAGTGTGGTCATATGAATCACTCTCATGTATCCAATTATAACACTGCTAAATAGGAAAAAATGACCACCAATGGTAAAGCTAGCCTAGTCAATATGGTTATTTTTTGTAAAACCATAAACAAAATCAGGAAGAAAAAATTTTCAAGCATTTTGCTGACAGCTCTTGTATAACCTAGTAATCACAAGGGAATAGGAAACATTTTCTTAACCTACACATATCCTTTTTTAGATGAATATGAAAACCCTATTAACCATAGATTTGCCTCCAAACAAATCCATCTCGGGGGTTGAAGCCAAATTATGTCTCCATTCTTTAAGATGCCTATTTTGTTAACTTTGGAGATGTGGTAGCAACTTGTTTTTCTCCTGACCCCAAAGACACTACCACTGATCAACAGATTTGTTGATAGTATCTTCAGAAAGCAATCTAAGGCACTGTCCTTCTGTGAGGGAGATATACCATCCAGATACTGATGCAGATCATCTTTTGATCCCTTGCTGTGGGTGAAGAGAAAATTAGCACACTTCAACATTATTCCAACTTGCCTTTTCTCTAGTTTCCGACTTTTGTTATATTATTCTGATAATGTAAAGATATATAATAGCCATAGTTTTACTGTAACCATATTTTTTGTAATTGTTTAGTCTTAATTTTATATTTAAATTTGTTTACTACATGTCACAGTTGTTTTTTTTAACCATAGATTCTTTATTCCCAAGTTTTAAATTTTGATATATTGCTTAGTTAGCCTGCTTTTGTTTTCGAGAAGTTTTTCTTTTTCTGATGAACAAATTATGGATGCTATAGTCTGTCGGTTTTTGCATGTTTGAGAATGCCTGTTGCCTTTACATTTGAAAAACAACTTATCTGGGCATAAAATTTTTTGGTCATACTTCCCTTCAATTTTGTACAGACTGTTCCATTATTTTCTGGTAGTAAGAGTTATTGCTATGGACAAGTTTGAGGAAGACCCAATTTCCCTCTTTAACACTAACACTACGCTTCTTTTTTCTGCTTGGATGCCTGTATTATTTCTTTATCCTTAAAGTTAAGTAATTTCACCAGGATGTGCCACAGTAGTTTTTTGTATTGATTTTTCTTGGCAGTAGGCAGTTGTTTTTTTTTCTGTCTACAGACTCAAATATTTAAAAAAAAAATGTCTTCTAGTAGATTTTTGAATACTTTTGCTTCTTTTTTTCCCCCTATATTCTTTAGGAAGATGGAGTATTCTATATATTTTACACATAATTGTCTTTTCTATAAATTATATACCTTTGTGATTTTTTTGCATTTCCTCTGTATACTTTTCTATAGGCTTAATTTCAAATTGTACTTATTCTATTTTTATTATTTAATTATGACATCCCTGTATGTGGTATGTTCTTTTCCAAATTGCTATATGACTTTGTTTATCATCTTCCTTTGTTTTATAATTCCTTTTTATATCTTATTAGGCCTTTTAAGTTTTAAATTTCTTTGAAGCTGTAACTATTTGTTTAAATTATTTAACTTTCATTTAGAAAAAGATAAATTTGGGGCGCCTGGGTGGCGCAGTCGGTTAAGCGGCCGACTTCAGCCAGGTCACGATCTCGCGGTCCGTGAGTTCGAGCCCCGCGTCAGGCTCTGGGCCGATGGCTCAGAGCCTGGAGCCTGTTTCCGATTCTGTGTCTCCCTCTCTCTCTGCCCCTCCCCCGTTCATGCTCTGTCTCTCTCTGTCCCAAAAATAAATAAATAAACGTTGAAAAAAAAAATTAAAAAAAAAAAGAAAAAGATAAATTTATCTTTATTTTCCTTTTGTTTGTCTTCCCTTCCTTTCTCTCCACCCCCTGTCTGCTGTCTCTCTGGGTTGTGTTTTATGTTGTTTCTTTTCTGATTATTACATCTCTCTGGTTGGGGCCTCGTGTCCTTAAAGAACAGAATGGGAAGGGGTGGGGGATGAATTTGGGAATCCCACTGCTTCAGTTTAGTTGATTCTACTGGAACTCCTCTCTAGATCTCCTCTTCCTTTTGCTCAATCTTAGCTTGACATCAAGACGTTGAACCAGCTCAAGGGAGAGCCCCTTCCTCATATACTCTTCCTCATCTCCTGATTTCTATGACTCAGAAAGAGGGCATGTAGAAAAAAACAGAAGGCCAGACCAACTTTGCCTTCAGCTCTGCCTCCCTACCATCTTGAGCCAAGCAGGATCGGTATGGGAACATTACCCATTTCTCTTGGGGCTGGCACATGCCTGTGTGGACTTGACTACTCTAAGTGAAGGAACACTGAATGGAACCTTTGAAACTTTGATGCTCACTTATAGGGAAATCTGTTCTAGATGTAAGCATTTCATGGGTTTCATTGAGCGTCAATGACTTCCCTCATTGCACTTTGAGTTGTAAGCTGGACTTGCCACTTTTTTCATGAAATAAGGACTGACAAATTAGGTCACTTTGGGTTTTCAGACTTGGATATTTGGCAGCACTTTTTTTTTTTTCTCAAAAATGAATGAAATGAGCTGTCACATCAAGCAAAATAACTGACAATATTTGTTGACAACAATAAAATTTAAGCTTTCAAGAGAAAATTAGAACTTTTGAAATCTTGTATTCACCACTATGAACTTGACAGCTTCTCAATACATAAATACTTTTCTGATGAGACTGGTGGTGATTTTAATAAACACAATTTTTTGATATTGCATAATAAATTGTGTCAACACTTGTAAGATTTGCATAACTGAATAAACCAGCATTTTCCAAATGACCAACCATGCATGCTACAAAATCATGGATGGGGAAAAACTCCTTTCAAAGTGCAAGGGAAACCAGTGGATTTTAATATAACAGAGTATTAACTGATATAGTTTGTCATTCTACAATGCAATTAACCTTTAAGAAACTACTACTACTACTTACTGAGTTTTGGTGTAATATCAAAGAAGAGTATCTAGAATTATCTGGAAACGCATTTAAAATAATCTTCCTTTTACAATTGCAATTAGTTTGATGCCAAATTTTCCTCAAATATTTTAACCAAAATGATATATAGCAATAGATGGAACATAGATGGAGTATCTAGCTGTTTTCTACTAAGCCAGACAACAAAGAGATTTGCAAAACCGTGAAACAGTGCCACAATTCTCATTAAGTTTTCTTATTTGGGGAAACACAGCTTTCTTTACTAAAATATGTTATTTGAGCATGAAATGGCGTTATTTTAAAATAAATTAATTGTTTTAAAATTTTATTTAGTTCCTAATACTATCAATATTACAAATATAACTCGCTTACACAAAAGATCTTTAAAGTTCTTAATTATTCTTAAGAATGTAAAGAAATCCTTAGACCAACAAGTTTGAGAATCTCTGTGCTACATGTACCGTGCAGTGAAGCAGTAAGTGTGCAGGAGTGCAAAATTAGAGAATTATGGGTTGGATTTGGCATTGTACCAGAATAGCATGCAAACCACAGGCTGCTAAGATTCAAATGGGAGAAGCAGAGGAGGAACAGTGTGAGAAAAGGTGTAGTAGTAGGAACAGTCAGGATAGGTTTGGAGGACTTTGAGTAAAGCAGTAAAAGTCTCTTTCATGTTTCAAATCTCTCCTTCCACTTCACCTCTCTGACTTTTTTTTTACTTTTTTTAATGTTTATTTATTTTTCAGAGAGACAGACAGAGCATGAGTGGGGGAGGGGCAGAGAGACAGGAGGACAGAACATCAGAAGCAGGCTCCATGCTCTGAGCCATCTGACCCTGCTGTTACATTTCCTTCTCTTTCTGGCATTTCTCTGACCACAGCTGGGAAAAGTTATCTGCTTTTAAGGACTCATGTAAATATATTGGATCCACCTGGATAATTGACACTAATCTCCCGTCACAAGGTCCATCACCTCAATCACATCTACAAAGGCCTTTCTGCCATGTAAGGCAACATCTTCTCAGGTTCTGGAGATTAGAACATGAACATCTTTTAGGGACCATTATTCTGCCTAACTCTCTTGTTCTGTTGGGGCTACTGTCACAAAATACCATAGATGAGTGGTTTATAAACAACAGAAATTCATTTCTCACAGTTCTGGAGGCTGGGAAGTCCAAGATCAGGGTGCTGGCACAATGGTGTTGTAGTGAGGGCCCACTTCCTCATTCTTGGCTGGTGCTTTCTTGCTGTGTTCTCACCTGATGGGAGAGGCAAGGGAGCTCTCTCAGTCCTCTTCTATAAGGGCACTAATCCTCTAATCACCTCACAAAAGCTCCACCTCCTAATACCATCACGGTGGGGGTTAGGATTTAACATAAATTTGGGAAGTATGCAAATATTCGGACAATAGCAGTACCACACCATGGGATATTTTTGATCAAGGAAGTGGCATAATTACAGTGGTATTGAAGGAAAAAACTTTCCCAGTAATTACCCAGTATGGAACTCATCTAGTGCCAAATTTGGGGCAGAGTTTTGCCTCTGTGGAAAACAACTTCCATGTGTTTTTAGTGCAATACAGACGAGGCATCCAGGAGGACATCTGCTGATATTCAGGCAGGCAGATCACTTTCCCATTGCCTGTCCTACCCAGATTTTTCATTCAGGTCACCAAAGGGACAAATATCCATGGCTTCTAGAAGGAGCTTCTTCTCTGCATTTTTTTTATCTCTCAAGTGTCCTTTCTAGATCTTAGAAACTAACTTGTCAGCAGAGTGGGAAATTTCTCCCTCTCAGGAACTGATATCTTAGGGGTGACCTTTTACATGAAGCATTTCATTAAATAGTGTGGTGAGGTTACCAAACCTTGAAGTCAGAGGCAACGTCTGAATGCTTGTTGGGTTACCACCAGTACTCTGAAGAAAGAACAATAAGCTTAAATGCTTTTGAGTAATAATTTATCAGGAAGACTAAATTATGAAAGAATGCTTGAATTAGACAAAAGAAACCCACAAGATGGATGTAGCTCAAATATTTTCCAACATAAGCTTCCTTTTGAAAATAATTTAAATGTTTGCCTTCTCATTGCATTTATGTGTGATATGTTGGATAATTAACTAAGGAGGACAGAAAGGGAATCCCTGTGGTATAAATTCCAGGAACAACTGCAGACTCATCCAAATGTCACTTATAAATCAGAACAAGCCCAAATTCATAAGCTAGTCTCAAAGTACCCTATAAAAACAAGACAAAATAACAAAAGCTATTATTTCCACCCCCTCAAAATATTTATAAAAAACAGGATGCTGTTTCTTCAGTCAGGCAAACAACTTACCAAGGGCATTCTTAACTATTGATGCTAAATATTACAGCATAAGAATGAACTTTGGTATTTTGCAACGTACATTGTGCAACGTATATGATCTATTCAATTCTCATGGGTGTGTGCAGTTTACTATTTTTGCTTACACATGTATTCTTGGGTAAAAGATGTCATAAAGTTAGGATTGTTCTTAAGCAGAATAGGCAATATTTGCTCTAACAGCTTCTCCCTTCTCTTTTGCAAGATATTCTTTTCCTAAGGAAGTTATCACAGCCCTTTTTCCTGCAACCTACTCTGGGCAGCCAGGGATGTTGTTACCTAGAGATCTCTACTTTCCTATTCCTATTCCATTGACAATTCTCTAACTTACTGCCTCCTTTTGGACCCAGCTAATTGGTGTTATGCAGTTAATTGTAGACAGATGTAACCTAATGGACTAGGTTCTCTTCCAGGCAATATAACATGCATAACCTGGTAGACACTCCCACGCTTACCTTAGTTGTTTTTTTTTTAGCTCATAATTTGGGTAGTTTTCTTCTTTTTGATATGTGAATAAAAGATGAGGTAGGCAGTGACACTTAAACAGGAGGGCCAGTGAAAAGTGCTAAATTTGGGGACCCTGGGCATCTAGCTAAGAGAATACATGTACTGAGGCTCCAGAGAGTAAGTATGAGAAGGGTGGAGAATGTTTCTAAAAGTAAAATTTTAATATATTAAAGAAAAATTATGTCTACATAATAGATTTGCCTGTGCTTCTGGCCTGCCATTTGTGTGAGCCTTTTTAGTGTCCATCAGTTGTGCTTGAGGAGGCAGTTAGGGTCAGCCATGTGTCTCAATAGTTTGTGTCCTACCATGGGAATCATTAGTATTTGGTGATTTAATTTGCGATTTCAAGAGGTAGAAACAAGGAGCCTTGGGAGATGAGAGTTTGTAGCATTCCACATCCAGATCAACCAAGGGAAACCTCTTATTAAAACCCTCAGAATACTCTTCAACCTTGGAATCCTGCAATGGCAAATCAAGGCCTCAAGTACAAACTGTGTAATAAACTGGACACCGGGTTTGTTTCTCCATTGTTTCACACACTCATGCTTTGCAGGTGCCCCTTCTTTTTTTGAAGTTTATTTATTTTTTTAGAGAGAGAAAGAGAGAGAGAGAGAGAGTGAAGGAGGGGCAAAGAGAGAGGGAGAGATAATCCCAAGCAGGCTCCATGGTGTCAGTGCAGAGACTGATGCAGGGTTCGATTCCACAAACCATGAGATCATGACTGGAGCCAAGATCAAAAGTTGGACACTTAACTGACTGCCACCCAGGTGCCCCAAAAGGTGCTGCTTCTTAATACCAATTTATTTTGACTCCTCATGTATTCTTTTTAATGACTTAGAATGTGAATTTTGTATTTATTAAGGTTAAAATTGGGGCATTACCAAATTATTTCATGTGGGTTTGTGATTTGAAGAGAACAGAACTGAACTAGGATTGAGGACACTTGGATTCTAGTTTATATTAATTGAGATAATGCTATCTGTTATATCAATCCCCAAATCTATAAAGGCTTAAATCCAATGGAAGCTTACTTCTCATTCAGGAAAATCCAAACGTGCATTAGTGATTTGTGTGCTGCTTTCTTCCAAGTGGTGATATAGGGCCCAGGATCCTGTTACCTTATGGCTCTGTCATCTTTAAGATGCCGCTTCCAAGATTTCTATGTTTGTCAGTAACAAGCTGAGAGAAAAAGAAAGAGCAGAAAAGGATTTTTTAGTTTTTAAAGTGAGTTTTTATACGCCAGACCTGAAAGAAGTACATGTAAGTTTGGCTCTCCATTTCTTTGACTAGAACTCAGTAATGTGGCCACAACTAACCACATGGGAGGTTGAGAAATTTAATCATACACTGTAACAAGGAATTAAAGGAGATGGGTTGGGTGACCAGCTAGCCAGCCCTTGCCATAATCCTAGTTCTACCAGTATTTATTTGATCTCCCCTTTTTATTATTTTAAGAACCATTTCTTACCCATTTTTAAAACCCCCAGAATGGTTATAGAAGTGTCTTATATATAGTACATGCTCACTACTGCATGCTTGCCTGACAGACAATAAATGAGTAAATAGTGCTGGGTGTTCATAATTCTGCCCTACAGCCCAGGGCATTGAGTGTTACTCTAGAAGACTGAGAAATACTTTCCCTCAATAAGTCACAATATATCCCAGGATAATTTTGACTGTGGAGGAGACTAATACTGCTACAGCCAGGACCAGGCATGTCAAGAGGAGAAACTGATATCAAGAGCTGAACATCAAAGAAAGTCTGGTGAAAGAACCAGTTAACTAATTGGGACAGGAGGGTAGACTCTTCAGCATTCTGCTTGCTATCCAGGTTCCCTGGAAGAATACCAACTACTCTGGATGGGTTGGAGAGTCTCTGACTAGGCTGGGAGCTTCATTGACAAAGGAGAACAAGCATGATCATCATGAAAAACAACAGACCCATAAGGATGTCACAGCTTATAGAAGAACTTGCAGAACACTTCATGGGAATAATTAATCAGGGATAGGACACAGAAAAAACAAAAGTCTTCCTTCAAAAATTATAGGTGATGTGGGATGTTGTAGGGGACTGTGCTGGAATCCTGTTACGTCTACACCTAGTACCTCTGTTTTGTGAGAGTTTATAGCCGATATGCTTAGCAGGGTATATTAATTTAGGAGTCGGAAAGATCTGGGTTATGTTTACTGACCTGTGATTAACTAGCAGTGTGACTTTGGGCAAGTCAATCTAGCTCCCTGGACCCCATCTGTATCATCTAAATAAGGAAGAGTTGGATTAAATGTGTGATGATCAATACATGGTCACACCCCACCCAGTGTCCATAGCAGACATTGAAAATCAAACATAATTCTTTTTTTTTTTTTTTGAGCCCATATATGATCCCAGGATCCTTATCAACATCCCATCTAGGTTATCCTATCAATTAGAAATGACACATGTATGTTAACTATGTCTTTCATTTTCTGTGTTCTGACACTTTGATATTTGGGCCTTGCTGTCCCTAGAGGGACTGCCCCTCCAAGAGTTAGTCAAGTTCTAGAGATAGAAAACAATTTGTCCAGGTGCACACTTTTCAAATGCAAACTGGTGAAGATAGAGCCCACATCACAATTACCTCTTTTATCAGGCTGCCACACTCTGAGCCATTATCCACCTGTCCGAATCACCCCCAGGGCCAGGTACCAGAAAACTAGGTGTAGTGCCTAAATCCTAGACTCTGCTGAAGTTATTCAAGCTAGTCAATCCTAAACCTGCTTACCCGGCCTTGCCCATTTCTTCCCCCCAGCTCTTGTCCAGAATTCTCCCCTCTCCCTCTGCCTGATGTCTGTACTTTCTCCATATGCCTCTCCTTCATGGCATCACATACCCTGTTGTCTTGGGATCTGTGAATAGTACATACTGCCTTTTCAATGGCAGCTGTTTCCTGATCTGTTGGCCCTACTATACCTAAATAACAATAAAAACTATATTAAAACAATATAGGATGGGAACTACCTGCCTGAAGCAGATGATCTCTGGAGTCCTTTCTAGATCTAGCAATCTTTTATCCTTTTAAGTAGGAGAGTATTGTACTATCTATAAAATACATATTTCAGTTATAATATCTTAATCTTCTGAAGTTACCTAGTCTTTCATAACAAGGATTTTCTGAATCAGGAGTTACACCAAGATAAATTGCACAGAAGCTCTTCTGTAAAAGTCACTGCTAAATGGGGGTAGGGGAAAATCTTGGTTCTGTTTTGGGAAACCTTTCATTTTTCTCTATTACAGCTGAAGGATAAGAATCATTCTAGTGTGCCTTCTTGGACTTCTGTTAATTTTTCTATTTTTCTTCCCTCTTCTCCTTTTTTTCTTTTTGGATTCAGAGTAGCAAACAGTCCCTCCTGATAATGTGATTGTGTACATTCAGAATGTATGTTAGGAAGAATTAGGAAAATATTGGGATAGGATTATTCCTATAAAGGGCACATGGGCATAATGCTTCACGTGTAGTGGATACTTAAATACTTTTAAATCAATAATAAACGTGTTTTTGCTATTATATTACACGGTTTTGGTTTTTTTTTTTTGGTTTTTTTTTGGATTTTTCTCCCCACCCTCCTCGAAAACTCATATATTGAAGTCCTAACCCTGGTACTTCAGAATATAATCTTATTTTGAGATAGTTTTTACAGAGGTCACCAAGGTAAAATGAGGTCATTAGGGTGGGCCTTAATCCAATATGACTGATGTTCTTAAAAAAGGGGAAATTTTGGACACAGATACTCATATAGGGAGAATGCCATGAGAACAAGGCAGAGATAAGGATGATGCTTCTACAAGTCAAATGATGCCAAAGATTGCCAGCAAACCACCAGAAGTTAGAGTAGAAACCTGTAACAATCTTACAACTCTCAGATGGAACCAACTCTACCAACATCTTGATCTCAGACTTCTATCCTCTAGAACTGTGAGACAATAAAATTGTTTTTTGTTTTAAAAAAAAAAAAAAGAAGGGGCGCCTAGGTGGCTCAGTCGGTTGACCGACTTCAACTCAGGTCACAATCTCACGGTTCGTGAGTTCGAGCCCCGCGTCAGGCTCTGGGCTGATGGCTCGGGGCCTGGAGCCTGCTTCCGATTCTGTGTCTCCCTCTCTCTCTGCCCCTCCCCCATTCATGTTCTGTCTCTCTCTGTCTCAAAAATAAACATTAAAAAAAATTAAAAAAAGAAGTTATATTTATAAAGGGAACATTACTGAACATTTACTGAATGAACTAAATTCTGCTCTAGTACAGACCGTAATTCATTGGGTAGTCTTAATCTATTGGCTCTTTCTTCTTTGCCCTTACTCTTATTTGAAAACAATTATTCCAATCTCGTTCCAAATACTTATCACAGAAATATTGTGAGGAATAATTTGGCTTTCAAAATAATTCTGGAAATTGCTTTCAGTTACTCTAAAAATTGCAGGGAGAGATTACGTGCAAGGCAAAATTACACAAGCATTTGTGTAAGAGAATAAACAAGGAAGCGCATTTCAGTTCAAGAATTAATACTTCGGTTCAAGTTGTAATAAAAGAGTACCATAGTTGGTGAAATTGAGAAAGCAGTTCAGAGTCTTTTTTCCCCCCAGTAAGTTCTGTGTGAATGTTTTACTTTTGTTATTATGTTTGGTTCTGAAAATGCACCCATTCACAAAACCTCTGGGCAGTTGGACAAAACGGATTTACAATCCTCTGAAATGGGCCAGGACTCAAGTTGAAGTACAGTTGGCTAGACATTTAAAATGAGGAAATGGCTCACCTTTCTTCTCCACCTGAAGTTGCCAAGTGAAACCTTCCAAATTCTCAAGAGAAAGATGCCTCTGATTCATATTCCATTTGCCTTTAAGTCTTGCTCAAAGTATTTTTTCAAGTGGAAAAAGAATGAAAGAAACATTAAAACGCAGAGACCTAATTTTGTGTGGAAGGAAAACACAGCTGTGGAATCTCTTGGCTACAACTGTATAAAAATTAAAAAGAAAACAACCTAATTTATTCAGTGCCTTAATTTGAAGATGAAGCTAAGGTGTTAAAGAATGGTGGGTCTGTGGTGCTTCTCCAGAAAGAGGGCTTTTTCTCTGTGTCTCAAAGACATTTGAAAGATTGCAAAACTTTCTTCTAGAACCACTTCAAAGGTTGGAGAAACTACCACCTTTGAATACTTCAAATCTCTCTGTCAAATAGAAACTTAATGCCTCCCCCCCCCAAAAAAAAAATGCTAGCTCTAGATATACAAGATAAAAATATTCACAGAACTCTTTTGGAGTATATGAGTTTGGCTGGCTTTGCCTTGCTTTAGGATCAACACAATTCTGAAAATCTTCCCTCGATAATAGATCCAGGTGAGTAGCATTCTCTCTTACCAGGAGAACTAAATTGATATCATCTGTAGGGCCAAGAATACTGGAACATGAAAAATAGATAAAAATTAAAATACCAGGGATACCATTTAGCTTGTCTCTTTCATTTTCAGGACCAGGCATCCAAGGGTCAGAGATGGAAGTGCACAATTAAACTAATCCTGAGGTCTCTTCTGCAGGTAGCAGGAAAACAGCCTCACACCCAGGTCTCACTCCAGGTCTTGCCCATCCTCTTGCTGCAGTGATGAGGGAAGTGTGAATGTCTCACTCTAGAAGTTTCACTGGAATCCTCGCCTGGTTGAATGAGTCTGAGAAGAAGAGTTGGGGTATCCTTAATGCCACCCTCTTCCATCCACAACCCTCTGCCCTTACAGACTCTAAAACATCAGGGGATTCTGGGTAAGGCCTTTGAGCAAACTGTGGGGATGGTAACTAAAAATGCAAGGTGAGGAAGCAAGGTCTGGCATTCCCAAAGGCAACACTATATGGCATTTGCATTTCCCCCCTTCCTTCATTTTGTCTTTCCTTTTGAGCAAGACTTAAACATGACAAGAGTCAGAGGCATCTTCTTTCTCTTGAGAATTTGGAAGGTTTCACTTAGCATTTTCAGGTGGAGATGAAAGGTAAACCTTTTCCTCATTACATTCTGATATGTCTAGCCAATTGTTCCTTAACCTGAGTCCTGGCCCATGTCAGATCCCTGGCTATACATCCATTTTCCCTAACTGCCCAGAGGTTTTATGAGATGTGTTTTCAAAACTGTAATTCTAGAGAAGCACACGAATTTTAGTGTGCATAGAAATCATCAGGAGGGCTTGTTAAAATAGATTGCTAGGCTCCATGCCTAGTTTCTAATTCAAGAGGTCTGGGGTGGAGCAAGTTCTAGCAAGTTCCCAGGTGATACTTCTGTCAATCCCAGGGTTCCAGGCTAATGAGAGCAATGGGAGCCAGACTTAGGTGTGCTCTTATTCACCTCACCTGCTATTACATCTCTGATAAACCCCTTTCTTCTGAGCCTCAAAGAGCAAGAGAGATGGTGACTATGATAGGAATTGTCATCTTCTCATAGGAAACCTTGTTGATTTTATTCCTAACTCCTTAGCAATTATTCTAGACTTTGTTTTAAGCTCCTTATTTATCCTCACACATAACTGACCACAAAATTCTATACGTTCTGTATCTACAGAGGCCCTTCCCTTCCCCTCCAGCCCTTTCTGGACTTGATTCAGGTCAACATTATCTCTCACTTGTAGCAGCTTCCTATTTGGTCTCTCACTCCACTATCAGAGCAAATTTTATGAAACAGAAATCTGATCCTAAAACTGTGCTGCTCAGAATTGCTCCAGGGTGTTACTTTGCCCTCAGGAGCACACTTACAGGTACCTACTGTTTGCAATGCTTTGTTCTTTTCACTAATGCTCACAAAAAGCAGGTGGGGAAGAAAGAATGAGGCACAGAGTTAGGGAGCTACCTAAGGTTACATACCCAGATAGTTAGGATGACAAATTTGGAAGAGAAAACAGGTCTTTGGTTGTCTGTCCAGGTTTCTTACCATTGACCCTCACAACAGTCTTCAGTTGTTTTTCAAATATATGATGTAGGGCATAGATATTAAATGAATAAGCCCTAACTTCAGGCAATCCTAATTAGAGACTTGGTTCTGCCGTGAGATAACCACGAGTAAGCTTCTGACCCTTTTGAGCCTTCACTTCCTTATCTTGAATTAACCTCAGTTAGCTTTTATTCTTCTTCTAAGAACCTCTCTCTGGTAGCAGCATCCTAAGATGATCCCAGTGCTCACTGCCTCCCAGTATCCATGCTTTCATGAAACTGTCTTCCTCACAGTGTGGGTAGAACCTGCTTCTGGCTTCTAACTAGTAGGTTTTGCTAGCTCTCCCGTGATTCCGTTGGGTTATAAAAGGATTTTACAGGTGAAAATAAGGTTTCTAATCAGCTTGACTTTGAGTTAATCAAAAGGAGATTATCCTAGATGGGCATACTCTAATCAGGTAGCCTTTTAAAAGAGAGATTCTTCTTTCCCTAAGCTCACAGACTCCAGACAGCGAGGATTCTCTTTCTCCTGTTGGCCCTGAAAAAGCAAGTTGTCACGAGATCCACAGATATAAGGAAATAAATTCTTCCAACATCCACATGAACTTAGAAGATGACCTTTGAGTCTCAGATGAGGCTGCAGCCAGCCTTGAATGCTGTCTTGTGAGACCCTAAACAGAGGAACCAGCTAAGCTTTTCCTGGACTTCTAACCCATGCAAGCTGTGAGATAATGCATGTTGCTTTAAGCTGCTAAATTTGCATTAATTTGTTACACACCAATAGCTTACTAATATATCCCCTTTTGTCTGTAATTTCGCCACCAAATCCCCCCATTAAAAAAAGGGGAGGTAGGGTGAAAGGAGTGAAGAGCAGACTCTACAGACCAGATGGATCAGCTTTAGAAGCAACCACATCTTCTACTTTTTTCATAATTCTGCATTTTTCTACAACTCCAGGAGGGAAGCACTGTGCCAAATGAAGAGGGCAGAGCTGCCTCTACTTCTCAGGCTCTGGGCAGCCAGGAGAGGGCAGCTGCAATCACTCAAGTACTAAGGGCTTCCTAAATACCTAGGGGGTATAGTACCCTGGGCTGGGCTATGTGGGGCTTAGAGACACAAAGGGTGCCATGCTGTGCTCTGTTCTTCACTTGAGGCCTGTAAGAACTGGTGGAGGAAATCCTATTAACATATGGGGGAAGTTAAGTAACAAAGAATGCCATATCAAGTGATTGGCATAGGCAATAAGGCATGGGATAGAGAAATGGAGCTGGGTTTGAAGACACAACACCCACGGTCATAGTTTGATTCTGTCACTAATTGTTACAGGACTATAGCTCCTCAAAGCACCTCTTTGGATTCTGGTTTCCTTGACTCTAACATGAAGGACTGGGATATTCAGTAGTTTTTAATTTCTTCAGAAGTATATTGCCTTTCTTAAGTGAAATACAGAAAATGGATGAAAAGCAGAGCTGTTGTGGTTAAAGCAGAGGACCCAGCATAAAAAAAAGCACTGCAGGGGTGAGCCCCTTCTGCCTCAAGTATCCTGTGTGCTACCAGGTATCCTGCAGGCTAGCAGAGGCTAGCAGGGATATGGATTGGGAGGATGCATGCGGGTTTGAGCACCTTGTCACTTTCACAAGTGTGGTAGGGCTGGTGGGGAAAGGATGCTGCATGAGAGTGTGAATCCTCTATTCCTGCAAGGTCTCTGGAGCACACATCAAGACACACGTTTGTCTCATTTCTATCCATCTTCTACTTATAGCTGGTCAGCTGGAACTTTCTCTGATGCTTCAAAGACTGCTCTATTCTGAATCCCAGCTAGAAATATGGAACTATTTCCATATTTCCATATAAATTTCATTCTCATTAAATGAACAGTTCCAGGAAAATCAGTTTGTCACTTTGGAGGCAGTGCATCAGATAGAAACTCCCACCCCACCCACACTCCCATCCCCAATACTCAGTTTCACAATTTGTTCATATATTACAAATATCCTCACCCCCTTCAACCCTCCCCAGCATTATAAACACAGACAATAGGAAAAAAAAAATAAAAATAAAAACTCTCTCCAGACCTTGTAATTTGGGCCCTGGCCAATTCCTTGTATAAGAGCTTTTGCACTTGTACTTGTGTGTCTGTAAGTTGTCTCAGATAGCTTTTTTTAAAGTTTATTTATTTTTGAGAGAGAAATAAAGTGAGAGCATACACATGTTGGGGGGAGTGAGAGTGGGAGGGCAGGACAGGGAGAGAGAGAGAGAGAGACTGACATTGTGGAGCTTGATGAGGAGCTTGAAGCCAAGAACCCTGAGATCATGACCTGAGGTAAAACCAAGAGTCAGGTACTTAACTAACTGAGCAACCCAGACACCCCTCAGAGAGCTTCTAATTGTGTGTAGAGACAAGACTGATAGAAAGGATGTTCATTTTTTTATCCAGTACATTAACTGAACACCTACCATGTGCCTGGTGCTGTTCCAACCACTGTGAATTCAGCAGTGAACTGGATAGACATCATTTCTACCTTCACAGAGCTTATATTCTTTAGGGGAAGAGAAGAAATGAAAAATAGTTGTGTGTAGTAGACATAAACAAGCAAGATAATTTGGAGTAAGGCCACTGAAAGAAATAAGCTCAATGGGAGGAGGAGATGAGCTCAACGGGAATCGAGTGAGGTGGGAGAAACGCCTTTGGTAGAGTCATTCCAGAAAGGCTTCCCTGAGGATACAGCACTAAGCTGAAACCTTGAGGCTGACAAAAAGCCAAGATTGCATGAAATGATTACTAAGAAAGAAGTGATAGCAAAATCAAAGGCCCTGAATCAGGAGAAGGCTCAGCCTGTTGGAAGAACTGAAAGTCCAGTCAGGCTGGAATGTGGGGAAGCCTAGGAGGATGGCATGCCATTCCAGTGGGTCCAGCTCTCTTCTGAAAGAGTTAGCTGGAAAGGGAGGGTGGGGATTAAACCCTGGCTCTGCGACTCACAACTCATTAGCAGTCTGTAAGAGTCAGTACATTTTCCCAAGTTCCTGAATCAGCCACAGTGGCAATAACTTGACCCCCAAACAGTGCAGGCTGGTTCTTTTGGCCACTGTAATGATTAGATTGAATTGCTTCAGTGTCGTAGGTTGGGTACCCTGGGAAACAGACTCTGAGATTGAGATTTGAATGCAGGAAGTTAAGTGGGAGGCACACTTAGGCACATAACTTCCTGTGAGGGAGTGACGAAAGCAAGGTTTGGTGAATCAGTTGAAAGAAGGGCCACAGCCAGTCATAAGGTGCTCTGAAGCTGGGAAAGCCATTAGAATTATCTCAAACTGAAGTATAGTCATCAAGCCTTTTATCTCCAAGTTGACTAGTCATCAGATGTGGGCTGTCCCCAGGTAGGGAATATAACTGTGGGTGAGATAGCTCCCTTCCACTAAGGGGAAGGCCTAGAGAAGGACTTGGCTGTGAACCATCACAGGCAACTCTCCCACCACTGGGAGAATTCAGATGTCTTTCCTACCGCAGGCACTGGTTGGCAAACCATAGTCTTCACTATCCTCAGAGATGTTCTGGGTGACATGAAAGTAACCAGCTATCATTGAGACTTAACTACCATTGAGATTTTTCTGCAGCTGAGATCATGGCTCTTGAGAAGAGACCATTTTGCAATTTTCCTTGGGAAAAATTTATTTTAAATTTTTTTTCTGAAATTTCTTAGAAGTGTTTATATATTTAAAGGTATTCTGTTACGTAGTGCTCTAGGCAAATAGCTTCTGTAATGTAAAGGTGAAATAAATGCATTGCAAAAGATATGTGTTTTTGATCATTTGTGTGCTATCTAGGGTTTCTCACAACTTGCTATGCCTCTGGCCTCTATTTTGATGGATGGGTTTCAGAGAAGACACCTCTGAAGTCCACGAAACCTAGTTCCTGGCATTCCAAGAGCAGATTATAACAACTCAAAGGGAGAGCTTCAGATTCTTCTGTGTGAGGCAGTTCATACTCCTGTGAGGTGGTTATATATCTCAGTGCAAATCCAATGGCATGTTGTCATTGGGCAGTGTTGGTCAAGTATAGGACCAACATCAGGGGACAGGGGATGATGGGGTACATGGTGCTATCTTCAATAGTGTGGTTCAGAAAGGCCTCTGGGATGAAGAAAGTGATATTGGAGTTTAGACCTGAATAAACTGAGGGAGTGAGTTGTGTAGATTCCTGGAAGTAGAAAGTTCCAGAGAAAGGGAAGGAAAGTTAAAATGTCCTGAGGCTGGAGAATGTTCAAGTTACATTAAGAAGGTCAGTACAGCTGGGGCACAGTGGGTAAAAGGAGGAGAGTCAGAGGGTTGGTGGGAGCTAGATCACATAAGGTCAGGAAAGCAGACCATGGAAAGGATTTGGGATTGTTACTATTGTTTTGTGACATGGGAAGTCATTACAGTTCTGGGCAAGGAGTGATATGACCTGACTATGTTTTAAAAGGCACACTCAGAGAACAGACTGTAGGAGGGAAGGGTAGGCAGAGCAGAAAGGGGTAGTTACTGTGGGGAATAAGATATGAGAAGAAGGTAGTGTAGTGGGGAATAAGACATGAGAAGAAGAAGAAAGCACCAGATATCTGTGGAGGTGGTGAGAACTGATTGAATCCTGGAAAAATCTTGGCAGTAGAACTGGCTGATGACTTGGCTATTGGTGTGAAAGGGGAATCAAGGATGGCTCCAACTCCAAATGTTGTTTCAGTGCACAGTCCTTTCTCTCCCTCCTCCTCCTCCTCCTCCTCCTCCTCCTCCTCCTCCTCCTCCTCCTCCTTCTTCTTCTTCTTCTTCTTCTTCTTCTTCTTCTTCTTCTTCTTCTTCTTCTTCTTCTTCCTCTCCTTCTTCTCATACACCCCTTGAAAGGTGGTGTTTACCATTTCCTGACAAGAGCTTGGGACCTGCTTACATCTATCTCACCACTTGTAATGTCACTGTACTACATTAGGTCTATTCTGAGTCTCCTTATCTTTTACCTCTGTCTACAGGCTCAGGGAAAGAATAAACTATTAATAACCAACCCTGTCAATTTGATAGACCATGTCAATTTCTCTATTTGGACCTGTAAACAGAAAATGAGATCTGTGGTTTCCTACTGTCCATCTGGATTTCCAAACTGGCTTTCAGCCATGAAATTTATTCTTCCTGATTAGAAACAGACGCATTTTGGGGAAGGGGGTGGGAAGAGAGGAAGGAAATAGTAATAAATCTTATCAAGGTAACTTGCAACCCTGGGATTGTGTCATTCAATTACAGTATGTTTATATAGGTAAGCATAACAGTTGGTATTTGTTTCCTTTCCTTGGAATAATCTTTTGTGTCACAGCTACTTTTCATATAATATTATATAATACTATAATTTACTCATTAGCCTAGATTAGTAGTCATTTACCTCTTAGGAAAAGATACCACTCCAGATCTATATTAAATTTTTTAGATATTTAAAAGATAACCTTATGTTTAGTAAAAGTAACTTCGAAGTTTATGTATTCTGCTATTAAACTTCAGAAAGCAGTCAAGCAGCCATACAGGAATAGAAGCTGTAGATTGCTTAGGGGCTCTTAGCACTCAAATTAATTGATTTTTAAAAATAGTAATAAATTTAAAAGTATTACATCATATTCTAAAAATGACAAATAAAATATCAATATTTATGTTTTGTTTACCCTGGCTACTTTTTAAAAATCATGCATGGGTGGGGCATGTGGGTGACTCAGTTGGTTGAATATCCAACTTCAGCTCAGGTCATGATCTCGTGATTGGTGGGTTCGAGCCCTGTGACAGGCTCTGTGCTGACAGCTCAAAGCCTAGAGCCTGCTTCAGATTCTGTGTCTCCCTCTCTCCCTGCTCCTCTCTCACTAATGCTCTGTCTCTCTCTCTCTGTCTCTCTCTCTCAAAATAAATAAACATTAACAAATATTTTTAAAAATAATTCATGGGCATTTAATGAGTTTTGCTAACAAGTAAAATAATGGTCTAGCAAAAGGGAATTACCATGTATTCAACCATACCATCTGTTGGTACTATTTATAACAAGATTGATTGATGTGCTAGGTACTTTACATATGTTGTCCTGTTTAAATACCTGAATGATTAAGTCCAATAAAATCAATATTATCTGTGGACTGGATGGTAGAGAGTGCAACAGTTAAATTTTGAGGTTTATTTTGCTCAATTTTAAAATTAGTTTGCATGGCACAAAAACAGACACATAGACTAATGGAATAGAATAGAAACCCCAGAACTAGACCCACAAACGTATGGCCAACTAATCTTTGACAAAGCAGGAAAGAACATCCAATGGAAAAAAGACAGTCTCTTTAACAAATGGTGCTGGGAGAACTGGACAGCAACATGCAGAAGGTTGAAACTAGACCACTTTCTCACACCATTCACAAAAATAAACTCAAAATGGATAAAGGACCTGAATGTGAGACAGGAAACCATCAAAACCCTAGAGGAGAAAGCAGGAAAAGACCTCTCTGACCTCAGCCATAGCAATTTCTTACTCGACACATCCCCAAAGGCAAGGGAATTAAAAGCAAAAATGAATTACTGGGACCTTATGAAGACAAAAAGCTTCTGCACAGCAAAGGAAACAACCAACAAAACTAAAAGGCAACCAACGGAATGGGAAAAGATATTTGCAAATGACATATCAGACAAAGGGCTAGTATCCAAAATCTATAAAGAGCTCACCAAACTCCACTACCCAAAAAACAAATAACCCAGTGAAGAAATGGGCAGAAAACATGAATAGACCCTTCTCTAAAGAAGACATCCGGATGGCCAACAGGCACATGAAAAGATGCTCAATGTCACTCCTTATCAGGGAAATACAAATCAAAACCACACTCAGGTATCACCTCACGCCAGTCGAGTGGCCAACATGAACAAATCAGGAGACTATAGATGCTGGTGAGGATGTGGAGAAACGGGAACCCTCTTGCACTGTTGGTGGGAATGCAAATTGGTGCAGC
>NW_024412415.1:15725084-15799987 GCF_014898765.1 Herpailurus yagouaroundi | reverse complement strand
GCTGCACCAATTTGCATTCCCACCAACAGTGCAAGAGGGTTCCCGTTTCTCCACATCCTCACCAGCATCTATAGTCTCCTGATTTGTTCATGTTGGCCACTCGACTGGCGTGAGGTGATACCTGAGTGTGGTTTTGATTTGTATTTCCCTGATAAGGAGCGACATTGAGCATCTTTTCATGTGCCTGTTGGCCATCCGGATGTCTTCTTTAGAGAAGGGTCTATTCATGTTTTCTGCCCATTTCTTCACTGGGTTATTTGTTTTTTGGGTGTGGAGTTTGGTGAGCTCTTTATAGATTTTGGATACTAGCCCTTTGTCTGATATGTCATTTGCAAATATCTTTTCCCATTCCGTTGGTTGCCTTTTAGTTTTGTTGGTTGTTTCCTTTGCTGTGCAGAAGCTTTTTGTCTTCATAAGGTCCCAGTAATTCATTTTTGCTTTTAATTCCCTTGCCTTTGGGGATGTGTCGAGTAAGAAATTGCTATGGCTGAGGTCAGAGAGGTCTTTTCCTGCTTTCTCCTCTAGGGTTTTGATGGTTTCCTGTCTCACATTCAGGTCCTTTATCCATTTTGAGTTTATTTTTGTGAAAGGTGTGAGAATGTGGTATAGTTTCAATCTTCTGCATGTTGCTGTTCAGTTCTCTCAGCACCATTTGTTAAAGAGACTGTCTTTTTTCTATTGGATGTTCTTTCCTGCTTTGTCAAAGATTAGTTGCCCATATGTTTGTGGGTCTAGTTCTGGGGTTCTATTCTATTCCATTGATCTATGTGTCTGTTTTTGTGCCAATACCATGCTGTCTTGATGATTGCAGCTTTGTAGTAGAGGCTAAAGTCTGGGATTGTGATGTCTCCATAGCAGTTTTTAATAAAGTTGAAAATTTCCTCCTTCCTGAATATTTTCTTTAGTTGGCTTGGGCACATTACTCTCTCTTAGCTGTCCCCTTGCATCACTGGCTGCTCCTTCTCAGTCATCTCTGGTGACTCCTCCACATCTACTTGACCTCTTTAAACATTGTTCTGCCTATCTACAATTTCATATGATATCATGGCTTTAAATATCTATATGACAATGATGCTCAAAGCAAAAGTTCAGCCTCAACCTCTCATCTAAAATTCTTTCTGCTAATTCAAAATATCTACAGAGGTGTTCAATACGAATTTAAAGTCAATGTGTTCAAAACAGAACTCCTGATTTTCCCCTTGACTTTAATTTAACTGCAGCAGTCTCTTCTCTACCAATAACAAGTGATCTATCCAGTTGTCTGAGCCAAAAATCTTGTATTTTTTTTTAATTCCTATCTTTCCTCATAACTTACCAGTAATTTTTTAGGAAATCTTGTTGGCTCCACCTTAAAAATATATCTATAAAACTACCAATTCTCAGCATCTCTTTCTGTTCCAATTTTCTCACTCATATCCACATGCTATAACCTTGGTTAAGGTATTAACATTTCTCATCTGGAGTATTGCAATAATTTCCTAACTGGTTTTCTTTCTTCCTTTCCTGTGATCCTTTTAAAACTAAAGTGGGTGCACCTGGATGGCTCAGTTGGTTGAGTGTCCAGCTCTTGATTTCAGCTCAGGTCATGATCTCAAGGTCATGGGATTGAGCCATGCTGGGCTCTGCACTGAGCGTGGAGCCTGCTGGATATTCTGTCTCTCTCCCTTTGCCTCTCTCCCCTGCTTGCTCTCTCTCTCTCTCTAAAATAAAACAAAACTTAAGTCAGATCATGTCTTTCTTTTGCTCAAAACTCTCCAGTGGCTTCCTATCTTCTCAGAGAAAAAGCCTATAAAACTTTAAGTGATCTGTTTCCCCAATAGTCTATAACCTCTCTTTTGTCATTCTCATTTGTTGCGCTCCAGCCACACTGACTTTCTTGCTTTTCCTTGAATACATGCTTCCAATCTGCCATCTCAGAACCTTTGCATTAGCTGTTCCTTCTGCCTAGAATAATCTTTCTCAAATACTTCCAAGTCCCACCCTTATTTTATTCAATTATCTATTCACCTTACTACCTTCTCTGATTACACTACTATAAAATAGGAACACCTCATTTTCTATCTCACTAATCATGGTTAACTTTCCTCTAAGGCACTTTGAAATAATTTGATGTACTATATTTTTTGTTAAAAGGGAATCCCTGAACTATGTTACCGGATGTAAGGAAAAATCTTTTGAAATATTTAACAAAGAGGGAGCAAGATGTTGACAGGAATAAGGAGGAGTCAGCAGAAGCACTGGGCAAAATTGCGTTTGTGGAAAAGAGCTTTCTCTTTAGGGACAGAACTTAGTGCTGCCAGACACCAGCTTTCATGGCCCCCAAAACTGCTTTAATGACTTTGAAAGGGGTTAGGAGAAAGGTGGGGAGAGATTTATAGGCTTTTATTTTTTGCATATGAGATGCCAGAGGTGGAAAGAAATTTCAATCATTGTCAGTACAGGTTTCCTCCAGTCTTTACCATGTTGAATTAAAACAATGCTCAAACTGCAGGGTTTCCCACAACAGAGCAGGTATCCCAATGACCTAGGGTAATTCCATGATTAAGATGGCTCTTCACAAGGCCACGCTCTTTTCTTATCCTCTCATCTGAAGCAGTGGTTTCAATGGAGAGTGGTGAGTTGTAAATGCCATAAAACATCAGAAATCTGGGAGCTGGCCCTAGGCCTACCATGGCTTACCTCCAAATCCCTGGCTTCCCTAAAGCTGAATGCCTGGTTCTAGTCTTATAAAAGCCACACTCTGGCAGAGACTACTTTGAAAATTTGCACCCAAACTGCAATTTTAGGGATTTGAGAAACCACAGAAATAGCTTTTCCTTTCCATTTCCAAAAGTAAAGAAATGGAGGGTATCTTTAAGGGTAAAGAGATTTTCTGATTAAGTGGCTCCTTGACTAAGCCCTGCTAATTGTCACTGATGCCAGTATTAACTGTCACAATTCCCAGAGAGCATCATAGAGCAGGGGAAGTGTGCTCTATACATTTTCTCCCTCAACACCCCCCCCCAAACTCTTTCTCTCTTTCTGCAACTCTGCCTTTTCACCTGTGACCAAGAGGCAGTGATTTTTTGCACTATTCTCTTCACTTGTCATCCCCTTCCATCATCAAAAGCTACTCTCAGAAAGCAATCTAATGTTGGTTACTTATTCCTTAAACTCAAGGCTATTTACTTTGTTTCCTCTCTGTGTTTGTTTTCCTCTCCAACAGTGTGAAGGTCACCATGAGCCATCAGGAGGATGGAAGTCGAAAACAGAAGCAAACTTAAATCATATGCTAAGAGAGCAAGACTCACATGCCAAAACCTTGTCAGTGAAGCAAAACCAGGACAGGGGCTGCACTGTAGTTAGAGCAAGAAGCATTCGTTTGGGGAAGAGGCATACACAAAAATGATTCACAGGCAAATCCAAGATCAAAGTGAGCAAAGAGTTTAGCAGATTATGTTTTGGGAGAAGACATAGGAAATAGGGCATGTTGGTTTGGATGAATTCCCTGACTTATGCATGTGTGTGTGTCGGGGAAGGGGGGGCTTCCCTTTGGACAAGTAATGACTCCTGGGAATTAGGTGCACTTCTACTGTTCTTATAGAAAAAATTAACATTTACCAAGCACTTTCTTGGTGATAGGCACTGTGCTAAGTGCTTTACTTGCATCACTTTATTGAATTCTTACAACTATCATACGGTGTGAGCACCATGTTTATCCTCATCACTGGTTTAAGCTTATAGAGTAATATGTGTAGAATCCAGGGTTTGAATCCAACTCTAGTTGATTCTAGATATATTGCCCACTATACAGCTGGATGGCCTCCACTGGGTTGAGTGTTGGATTAACATACAGCCTGTATTTGATATACAGCAACACTCCTCAGTGTATAAATAAATAGAGTGGGACCTTTTTAAAAGCCTCCCTCCTGTAAATCTATTCCCCTGAGGCTTTCAATGATCCCTATAGTTCTTTGGGTTCTGTAGTGGTAATGTATCTGTTTTGATATCTTAGATTTTTAAAAAAATTTTTTAGTGTGTATTTATTTTTGAGAGATAGAGCATGATCAAGGGAGGGGCAGAGAGAGAGGGAGACACAGAATCCAAAGCAGGCTCCAGGCTCTGAGCTGTCAGCACAGAGCCCAATGTGGGGCTTGAACTCATGAACCATGAAATCATGACCTGAGCCGAAGCTGGACACTCAACCAACTGAGCCACCCAAGTGCTCCAATATCTTAGAATTTAATAAACTACCTTGGTCTGCAGGGATCTACTTTCTACAATATTAGCTCTGGTATAAATCTAATATACCTTTTAATGCAATCCAGATGTGCCTATCAGAGTCAGCCTGAAATGGATAACACATAAAGAAAATTATTACAAAGGCATGGGTAGTGACAATTACATTATAAATTTTATAATCTCCTAATAACATACCAGGTTGACTAAATTCTCCACTAGGATTCCTAAGTCCCCCATTATTGTGGCCCAGGGGACACAATGCCCAAAGTCCCTGAAGAGATTTCTCCTAATAATTGGAGTACAATGCCTAACTCTGTTTCTAATTCCCTAAATGCTATTCTGGAATACATCAATATTGAATGAATGTTTGCCTTGGGTCTCCTCAGCCCAGGGACTCATGCACTATCACACCATTTATTGGCATTCATTCACTCTTCATGGAACCACTAAGCAGCATGGGGCTGAACAGTGAACAGGACAGGCACTGACCCTTGGGAAGCTTATGGTCCAAAGTGATAACCAACCCACACTGTAGTATAGACAGTACAAACCATAGAACCATCCCATTCTACTTCCTAATGGGCTGAAGTTCCCAGCCTTATTTTTAAAAAAATTTTTAACATTTATTTATTTTTAAGAATGTGAGCGACAGGGCATGAGTGGGGGGAGGGGCAGAGGGAGAGGGAGACACAGAGTCAGAAGCAGGCTCCAGGTTCTGAGCTGTCAGCACAGAGTCCCACGTGGGCTCGAACTCACAGACTTGAGAGATCATGACCTGAACTGAAGTTGGATGCTCAACCGTCTGAGCCATGGAGGTGCCCCTCCCAGCCCTATTTTTAATCTTAATAATAAATGCTATAGGGTCCTTCACTCAGGTTTAGACAGCTCTAGGGTTCTTTTAGACGAAGACTATTCTTGATACTCTTGAGCTTCCTAATCGTAATACAAGCCACTTCAATATGGAATAAACTTTTATTCATGCTCCTGTTTATTCCTGATATATATGTAATTTTCTCTTCCTGGAAAACTTTTTCCTTCCCCTTTTTAAAATGTTTATTTTATTATCTTATTATTTCTGAGACAGAGAGAGAGGCAGAGTGTGAGCAGGAGAGGGGCAGAGAAAGAGGGAGACACAGACTCCAAAGTAGCTCCAGGCTCTGAGCTGTCAGGACAGAGCCCGACTTGGGGCTGACGCTGGGCTCGAACTCACGAACCGTGAGATCATGACCTGAGCTGAAGTCGAACACTTAACCGACTGAGCCACCCAGGCAACCCCCTCCACTTTTTAAAAAAAATCTAGTTTTGGCCTTCCTTCAAAGCTGAGCTCAGGTTCCCTTCTTCTCTGAAACACTCCCTGAACACAGGGAATTCTTCACCTAAACTCCTGGAACATTCATTATTTGCGTCACTTCTCATGACTCCTTAGATTATTTATCTTTCCTTATATACTCTCCAGGAATTTGTTTTATCTTTTCATCTTTGTGTTCTGATTTTTAGAACAGTGCCTAACACATCATAGTACCCCAAACATGTTTATTGATAAGAAAAACACATATTTCTCCATGAACTTGATAATTATCAGGCTCTAACCTTATCCAAAATAAATACTTTGTAATAATTAGCTTTTGGCTAGGAAGATTCACTTTCAGACTGAAGATCTGCATATTTCCTTTTAGGTATCTCTTCAGGCCATGGGTCAAAAGGTCAGCTTTTTCAACACTGTTTCCAAGTGTGGTGGTTTATTACAGAGAGGAAGCAGGGAGCAAGAAAGAAAAAAGACAGAAGGCTTATGATTTGCAATATGGCTACAGTAGCTAGCTGATACTCTGTAGAAGTAGCTGGTTATTTGTTGCCAAGGGGTGTATAGGCACTATAAATGATACTGAATAAAAAACTGCGTGAAAATCCCAGACAGGCTGCTAGGAATTAGGAAAACAAGATAAGACAATGCGTTCAAATACTCATCATCAGAAAATGTTTAGAACAAAACAGAACAGGATGACTCATTTGATCAAAGACCAGGGAAGTTAAAAGTATCCAGACCATAATGTGTTTGTAGTAAGTGGTACTCAATAAATATTTGTTGAATGAATGAATGAATGAATGAATGAACAAAAAGGACATACTAAGACCTGACTGTAACCTAAAAAAATCAATCTGGCCTCAGATGTATTCCTTGCTCTTGAGCCATTCAACTCTGTATCACAGGAGGGTTGACCTGTGTAAGCTGTGTTTTCTTTCTTTCTTTCTTTTTTTAAATATAATTTATTGCCAAACTGGTTTCCATACAACACCCAGTGCTCATCTCAACAAGAGCCCTCCTCAATGTCTGTCACCCACTTTCCCCTCTCCCCCACCCCCATCAACCCTCAGTTTGTTCTCAGTATTTAAAGAGTCTCTTATGGTTTGCCTCCCTCCCTTTTTCTTCCCCTTCCCCTCCCCCATGGTCTGCTGTTAAGTTTTTCAAGACCCACATATGAGTGAAAACATAAGTAAGCTATATTTTCCAGGTGACTACCTTCTAGGCAGCAACGCTGATAGGAGATTGGGGTGACAGGGTGTAGCCAGGGCACTCTTGCCCTCCCTTTTGGCTCCAGTTTGCATTTCAAGCAACAGCTGTGTTTCCTTCGTGCTTCTAGTTCTTGTTGGGGCAGCCCATCAAGTTTCCAGGGACTCTGAGCTTTAGTAACATCACCTCTCACATTTGTCTCTCTCGCCCAGCCCCATCAAACAAAAATAGAATGTGAACCATGTATATAAATTTTAATTTTCTAGTAGCCACTTTTAAAAAGTCAAAGGAAAAAGGAAAAATGAACTTGAATACTAAACTTTGATTAACCCAATATATTCAATATCTTATTTCTTATCATCTCAGTTCAGACCGACCATATTTCAAGTTCTCAACAACCAGATGTTGCTGGCTACCATAATGGACAGCACAGTTTTAGCCTACTGGTGAGAATCATTTCCTACTACTGCTAGTTTTTAGGTTGCTTCACCATCACTCTGTTTTGTTTTTTAGCCACAACATCACTTGCATAAGTAATTCACTGACATAAAACCTCTCCATTGTAAATACTTAAAGCAGTTTCTGGGGTTTTGTTTTGTTTTGTTTTGTTTTGTTTTAGAGCCTGCTTAAAACAGATTTATTAACAATACCGAAGAAGGAATATCAGAGGGTGAGACATGGAGGGGAGAAAAAGTGTCAAAAAAAAAAAAGTACTAAAATTTGTATAGAACTATAAGACTTTGAATAACTAAAGCAGTCTTGATCAGGAGGAACAAAACTGGATGAATCATACTTCCTATTTCAAATTATATCACAAAGCTAAAGTAATCAAAACGGTATGGTACTAGCATAAAAACAGGCCCATAAACCAATGGAACAGATTTGAGAGCCCAGAAATAAACATATATACAGTCAAATAATATTTACAAGGGAGCCAAGAAGACTCAAAGGGGAAAGGAAATCCTGCTATTTCCCACAAGACAGGTGAACATAGAGGACATTGTGTTCAGTGAAATAAGCCAGACGGAGAAAAAGATTGCATGTCTCACTTATATGTGGAATCCTTAAAAAAAAAAAAAAAAAAAAAAAAAGTAAAATTCTTAGTAACAGAGTAGTATGATGGTTACCATGAGCTACCAGTGGTGGCAGGGGAAATAGGGAGGTATTGATCAGAAGGGATAAACATTCACTTATAAGGTGAATAAAGCAAACTAGCTATGATAACCAAAGCACTGTCCAAAAAGAGCAATTCTGGGGGTCAGCCTTTTAGAATTATGACTAACACATTACCAGTCATGAAAGGGATATTGTCTCAAATTCTTTCAGCAGACACACTTTATCATTCAACTCCTCCTCCTTTTATTTCTTAAAGTTTATTTATTTTTGAGAGAGAGTGAGCAGGGGAGGGGCAGAGAGAGAGGGAGAGAGAGAATCCCAAGCAGGCTCCACTCTTAGCACAGAACCCAGCAGAGCTGACAGAGGGCTTGATATTACTACTGTGAGATCATGACCTGAGCTGGTATCAAGAGTTGGATGCTTAACCAACTGAGCCACCCAGGTGTCCCTCAAGTCCTCCTCCTTTTCTTTCCCTGTTCCATTGCTGTAATTCCAACGCACACTAAGCAATCCTTTTTATAATGTGGTTTCCCATGTAGGTCTGCCTATTAAATAGAAAGCACGAGGTATACAGATTCAAAAACCTGCTCTTTCTCTTTGTGACCTCACTGGACTCTTGAATTAAGAGCACCTTGCTGCACATGGCAGACCCCGGAAAAAATCTGCTGTAGTGCTTCCAATCAGAAACTTGACCTGGCAGGTCTTAACTCTTTGCGCTTGAGCCCCTATAACCTCCTTTTCTGTAAAATAAGAGATAGAAATCTTATTTAATGATTCAATGAAAACACCATTGATGAGACAGTAATTGCTATGTATAATGGTATTGGGTAAGCAATGAATGTTTTCAAAGCTTGCACATACTTTGTTCCTTTTCCAAACAAACACTATGGGAATCTACATATTCAATCCTTGACTACCTTCCGAAATTTCTTCCTACTGCCTTATTGATAAGTGTTCTGTTTTTTAATATATTCCACAATGAGAATTAGTTTCATGACTGAATGCCAAGCTTGTTAAACTAAGCATGTGAATTACTGGTCTCCAGCAACTCGCAACTCCTGATTGTTCTGTATCAAGTACATTACATGTCAGTCCCCACTGCACATAAATAGACCATAATAATATCTAGCAATATAAAATGAGAACAGTGACCATTCCTATCCCTCACTCCTTTTCTCATGAGGGTGTGGTGTTCATTGTTTATTGCTTGGAGGAATTTGCCAAGAACAATGGCTGCTCCAGCCAGTAGCATTTATTCCAGCTGCATCTTGAGTTGATTAAAAATGATTTCTCCATGCAAAGATTATTTTTACCTTGAGCCAAAGGATGACTTGGATTAAGGGATTTAATTGGATCATCAGAGAAACATTGATATGGAAATTGAAAATGAAAGGACAATTGTGTTTGTTTTCTCAGTTACAACATGAATGCATAACAATTCAGGTTTGACTGATCCAAATATTCAATTTCTGACTGAAACATATAGATATTACTTTTTCATTCATTGGATTTAATACTTTAAAAATATGAATAAATAAATTGATGATAAAAATTGGGCTATCTACTTGGTAAAGGTCAGACTCTATGCTTTGTTTTCAGTTCCTAACTGGTACCAAGGAAGAAATGTTCCACGTGGGTACAATTCGTAATACTCTGAAATATTTCAGAAAAATTATCAACAGACAAAAAAAAAGTCCTAATTCTGAGGAGTTGGGGTGGGAGAGTGAGTTAGCATCTTTGAAATTGTTTGTTTATTGGAGGAAACAGGCAAGGATTGGAGCTCAAGTTCCAAAGAAACAAAAACATCCCAAGTGAAGTGGTTGAGGAATACATATGCTTTGACAATATTTGTATGTAGGAAAACAGATACCTTAGCTTAATATTTTTGTGACCAGTCAGAAGCCTTCCTTACCAGTGCCTGGCAAGTAGATGAATTTAGGTGCCAATGAATGGATGAACTGGCAGAACACAGAAAAAACTCAAAGTAGGTATACTGGCAATCGTATGCTTTCACCTACAAAAGAAAACTAGGAATTTTCTAATTCCTAATGAGCACTTTTCACCAAGAACATCCTTTCCTGAAAAGTCTAGTTTAACCTGAGAGACTCTGCAAGGAAGGCAGAGAGATTTTGTCCAAAGGACAGGTAATTTGGAGAGCTACAACAAGGAGGAGGTAAACTGTTAATGAAACATTTTAAAATTTAGCTTATATAATACTCAATGAATATTACATGTTTCTAAATATGCATCACCACTTAATGCATACTCACTAGTGTTACAAGTATGGCTTTACTTTCACTAATGTCATGTGGCAAGAAGGCAGTTTTGATAGATTATGTATTATCCACTCTTTCTTCTTTGGGGGCAGAGGGACAGGCCATTCTGACACCCTGGGAACAGTGTGTTGAGCCAGAGAAGAACAGAGTCAGTTTAAACAATATGTGGCACTTTTTTTTTTCCTATTTTAAATAATACTTTCATCACTGCCTCACAATATATATGAGTATTTCCTTGATGAGCTTCAGGTGTAGATTCACTCTTCATAATTAATATTATCCCGATCATTATATTTTATAGGAATATCTACATGAGTTTTCATAAAAATTCATGTGAAGTTCTTAATACATTCTAGGTACAGTTTAAGAATGGAATAAGCTTTAGCAAGCTACAGTTTACATATTTCATAAAGATAGCTATTAAGATCTTTCTTTGCAGGGCACCTGCATGGCTCATTAAGTTAAGTCAGTTTTGGCTGACTCTTGATTTCAGCTCAGGTCGTGATCTCATGGTTCGTGAGTTCCAGCCCCTCATCTGGCTCAGCACTCTCCCTCTCTCTCTGCCCCTTCGCCGCTTATGTGTGCTTTCTCTTTCTCTCTCAAAATAAATAAATAAACTTTAAAAATATATGTATATTTATTTGTTAATCAGGAAGTGACAACTTAATCATTGAAAAATTAAATATTTGTCAAAAAATTAAGTATTTGTCAATTTTGTGATAATGCTGCTACTAATTTCATTTTGTTCCTAGTTGATCATAGTCAGGTCTGTACTTAACCAGCTCATCTCAATTTCTTTTTTATTTTTTTTAATTTTTTTTTAACGTTTATTTACTTTTGAGACAGAGAGAGACAGAGCATGAACGGGGGAGGGGCAGAGAGAGAGGGAGACACAGAATCGGAAACAGGCTCCAGGCTCTGAGCCATCAGCCCAGAGCCTGATGCGGGGCTCGAACTCACAGACCGCGAGATCGTGACCTGAGCCGAAGTCGGACGCTTAACCGACTGAGCCACCCAGGCACCCCTCATCTCAATTTCATAAAGAGTTTTGAATTTAGCCTTAGGTGTGAAATAAATTCCTGCAGGTTTTCATCATGTATTGTACATACTATTTTGCCCTTTTATCTCCAAATGTACAACCATACAACAGTAGACTCCTAGACACCCTGAAGAGAAATACATAAAATTTTGTGGGCTTTATCCACCGTGTTTTAACTCCAAATATGTGACAAACTCTGAACCTGGTATTAGAGATGTCCATGGAAGCTCTAGTCTGGTCAAGGAGATAAACACAGATGGATATTTGCATCTGCTGATAGAATGTGTGCCAAATGCCATGAGAGCACAGAGAAGGAATATCTAATTAAACCTGGGTCAGATGAGGGGATTGGTTTAGTGTGAAGCAATATTTGAACTTAGAATTAAAAACTGAATAGAAATTGGAAAGTAGACAATGGCTGGAGCACTCTCCAGAAAAATGGAAAAACGATGTGAAATTATGTCAGGTCATGAGATAATGTGAGGAGGAGTAAGAAGAGATAAGGCTGAGCTGGGACTTTATCCTTTAGCTTACTGAAAGAGACTCACTGAAAGGTTTCATGCTGTAGTATAAAGGACAAGTTGTGAGGAAGAATGGAAATGGAGGAACTAGTTAGAAGCCTGTTATACAGAGTCCAGTGATTGATAAGGTCCCAAGGATAACATATACTTGAATTTATTTAACAAATATTTACATAGTACTTATGTGTCAAGCCCCTGTCAAAGTCCTTTATAAATATTAACTCATCCTCCATAATTACAACATCCCTATGAGGTAAAGACTATTATTATCACCTCACTATTTTTTAAAGTTTTTATTTAAATTCTACATATAATAGAGTATTTTCCCTTTGCTAATTTTTTCTGTTTCTTAGATTCCACATATGAGTGAAATCATATGGTATTTGTCTTTCTCTGACTTATTTTGCATAGCATAATCCTCTCTAGCTCCTTCCCTGTTCTTGCAAATAGGAAGATTTCATTCTTTTTTCATAGCTGAGTAATATTCCTCTGTGTGTGTGTGTGTGTGTGTGTGTGTGTGTGTGTGTGTGTATACCACATCTTCTTTATCCATTCATCAGTCAATGGACACTTGAGCTATTTCCATAATTTGGCTATTGTAGATAATCTTGCTATATACATCAGGATACATGTATCCTTTTGAATTACTATTTTTGTATTTTTATTGTACCACGTTCTTGACTGAGGAGACCAACGCATTAAAAGGCTAAGAATTTTGCTCAAGGTCACACAGCTAATAAATGATAAAGCCAAGGTTTGAACCTGGTCAGTCTGGCACCAGCATTCTTACTCTTAAGCATTATACCACATTGCCTTTTTATATTCTGGAGTTTATTCCATGACTTAGGTTACAAGGTGGATGATAGCTTCATTTATGGAGACCAAAGACACAGAAGGAGGAAAAGATTTTTTCAGACAAAGTGTAGAGTTAATGAAATTCAATTTTATATATGTTGAGTTTGAGATCCTTCTCTCCAACACTTTCCTCAGGCTTAAACCACAACAGAAAATTGTTGACTCCAGCCAATTATTTCTAGAGCCCTAATAAGTGTCAATGTCAATGCTAATCTGAGAGCTTCTTGGAGACTTGGTTTCTCTGTAAAATAAAAGTAGTGGCACACCATGGAAGCTGGTGGGATATCAACACTCTCACTCCTGCTGCCTACTACCCTACTCCTAAATCAGACCCAATTGGAGGCAAATCACTAAGAGCTGTATTACTGTGTATTTTTATAAAAAGTTCTTTCCTCTTCCTCTCCTCAAATCCCATTGCAAAGATAAAAGACCTTTCTCATTTTATTGAGCACATTTTGAGCAACAGTCACAACCCAAAGGTCATAGAATTAGAGCCATTGTGTCATAACAAAAATTTCAAATGAACATTTTGCTTTAATTCATTTAAGACAAGGCAATGAAAATAATGTCTGCCTAAGAGAACTAAACTCAAACAAAATTCTGCCCAAACCCTCACATCAACTTCCATTGCTGTCAACTGGAATTATCCTGAAATATTTAGAAAAGGTAAGACAGGTCTATGATACATTATTGTGCCAGGACTTTTTGTCTGTTGCTTATTGTTAGTTTTATTTTTTCCATTTGCGAAGGTTTAAAAATCGGTACAAGATAAAACAAATTTTTGAAGTAGATTTCAAATCTTTGGTGGTTGTTGAATTCCATTCCTTAATATTCTTGCCTCAGGAGGGGAGGGAAATAAAAGATTTCTCAACAAATAGGTAAGACTTGACATACTGTCCTGTCATGCAACTAGGAAATGGGACAGGGAAAGACAAGTTGTTTTATATTTGAACAAGCATTCTTTCATGTGTAGTGGGTCCTTTAGGGATGTCTCTGAATTCATTCTCTGACTCCTAACTCTTCAAGATGCATACAATTTTCTCTAATTAAATTTCCATGATGTAAGGGCTTATTCAATAGTTTATCCATTGTCCTAGAGCACGGTGAGTTCTCCCTTAATTTCTCCCAGAAGTTCACAAGTCAGGAAGTCAGAAAAACCACTGCAGACAAACACTCCTAAATTTTTGGCTGAGTTTGTAGATTAAATTAGGGGTATCTCTCTCCAAGTACAGGCTGTACCCATAACAGAATGATAGGCATGCCAAGCTACTCAAAACAGTCCTTCCAATACCAACACATGGGTTTGTATTAAAATACTATATTATTATCCTTGGAGAGAGTGAAGTGACTTTTCCTTTTAGATATTGCTTATAAAAGTAATGAATAGAATAAAATTCATAGAATTCAAAAAAATAGCCTATAAATCCAATTTCATCTTTTCCTTTGGATTCATGACCAATAAATCAAACCGCACACAAGGCATATTCACTGGGATGTCAAGATTCTTCAATCTCAACATGCCCAACATCTTCTCTGTAAGATATATTCTTCCTATTGGAGTTTCTACTTTAGTTAGTGGCATCATAATGTACCCAAAATAATAAATCCAAAAGAACCTTTCAATTCCTCTGTTTTTCTAGTTCTCTACACCAATCAATAGCCCTAGTTTCATGTATGATCTAAAAATCTCTCAAGTACATTCTTCTCCATCACCACTGCCACACCTATTGCTTTATTTGCCTATGTTTATGGCCTGACTTATCTAAACATATTCTCATCTGTCTTTATCCTCCAGTAAAGAGGTTTCTGAACACTCCAAGATTTTTCATGCCTCTGTCACTTCAGTTCCAGAATGGGTCAGTTCCTTCAATGGCTACTATTTGGCTAACATCCAAAACCTCTATACAGGGTGCCTGGGTGGCTCAGTCAGTTGAGTGTCCGACTTCAGCTCAGGTCATGATCTCACACTCTGTGAGTTTGAGCCCCTCGTCGGGCTCTGTGCGGACAGCTCAGAGCCTGGAGCCTACTTCAGATTCTGTATCTCCCCCTCTCTCTGCTCCTCCCCTGCTCAGGCTCTGTCTCTGTCTCAAAAATAAATAAAAACATTAAAAAAAAATAAAAAAAAAACCTCTACAAAGATCTCTCACAGCTACTTCTTTAGCTCAGAAAATTGCCCAGATTTGCCTCTTATTCATGTTCTTTGATTGCCATCATGTTTTACTCATATTTTCCCTCTATGATTTATTTTTTTACTCAGCTTCTCCTTAGCTTTTTCATCTGTTTTTCTCCCCTGTGTTGCCAAGCAGAAAAGCTCTCAGGCAAGTGACACTCCATCCCTACCTCCTACCCCAAGCCCTTCATACCAAATGCCAACAAGGGTCCATCTGGAGTGTGGATGAGTGTCTACCTGTGTGTAACAACACCCTCTCTTTCCTCTACTGATTACAAATGCCATTGTCTTTCAAAACCCATCTTGAATATCCCAAGTCTGAGAGGCCTTCCCTGTTCTATCCAGATTAAGCTAATTTTTCCCTTCTATTTTCAGTCCTATACCTTGTACAATTTTCTATTTCATTTATCACTTTCTATTGTGATCTTGGGTAATATCTTTAAAGTTTGCTGTGACTGATCTGTAAAAATGGGCTAAATTAACTCTCAGGGTTTCCACCACATAATACTCAATAAGTACCAAGACCTGATAGAAAGGATGCATCTAATAATAATAACAATAATAATACATATAAATAATAAACAGAAAGCCATATAAAGTGTGTGGATATATCCATGTCATGACTATTTAGGGGATTAAATGTAGCACTTTTGTAATTTTAAGTTATTGTTATGTACATTTAAAAACTTTTGGTCCTAGACATGGTAAAATTGATATAACCAGGTCCTCAATTTCACAAAATATCTTTAGAGAACTTCAGCAAAATTATACAAAGAATATTAATACCCGTGCACACAGATTACTATGTGTATCATCAGGAGTAGAAAGCATGTTTATTCACATACTAGACTGCTTAAAATGAAGTTGTTCAATGAGTTTATGAGTGGCCTCCATTTGGTTAAGTGGTCTCTGATCCATGGTAAAGTGATGACCTTAGATATAGCATGCCTAACATATCCCAATACCAGGATTTCCTATGTAACTGAAATCTCTGGGAGTCATATGAAGATTTCCCCAAGGGTGGTTCTATTCTCCAAATGGAACAAAATCTATTTGTTATCTTCATTAGATAATTTGATAGTCATTCAATGGTCACCAACTGTGCTCTCATCTTTTTCTTCAGTCCTTTTTCTTCTTGCCTTCTTTGTACTATTTGGCACTTTTCTGAAACCCACTTATTCTTTAAAAATATTTTTTATTGGCTCTACAATATTCAGCTATTCTGATCTTTTTCAAACTTTGTCTCTCCTGATTTTTATTTCTTCAGCCTAATACCATGCATGTTTTACATGTTTTGATTCTGGGAATTCTGGTCTTCCTTTTATCTATTCTCTCTCTGTTCCTCTTGGATGCAAGGATGATACCAAAGCAATTTCTCAAGTGCTGCATCTATTCTAAGACCCGGTTTTAAATTTCTGTCTGTTACATATTTCTGCAAAGATTACATTACTTTAAACACAATGTTCTATGTCCACAGCTGATAATTGCATCCCTCTCAAGAAGGGATTCTTCTTTCTCAGCTAATGATGCCATGTTTCAGTTGTTCAGATATTTGATTAATGCACAAAAGTTAGAGAAGCATCTTAAGGATATTTTTTTTCTATAGTCACTTGGAAGGCAGAGACAGAGTCTGAACTGTTTTATAATTTTTACTTTACTTTTCAAAAGTTCTGTAATCAAGAGGGTTAGGCTTCTCCAGAATATTCAACCTAAGAAATAGCTGTAAAAACTATTTTTAAGAAAATATATCTAGAAAAATGGGAAATCCAAAGAAATAATGTAAAAATGTTGTACTCTTAAGTTTGCAATAGTATGTTTCCCTCTTCTTCTTCTTTTTTTTACAAGCAATTTTCATTATCAGTTAGGAATTCTGAGTTTAGTATTCCATTCTTAAGTAATAGTTTTAGCTTCAAATATCTTTAATCAATGTTAATTTATAGATCAAAGTTGTCTAATACAAGGATCTTGAGTGTTCAGGCTTATAAAAATTTTAAATAACACATTTCCCTTGGATCTGTACTCACTCAAACAAATTCTCCCATCACTTTCTCAATGGTACCTAACAATATCCTACAAAGCTGCTGAAAGGAGCAGCTCCATTGTTGCCCCTCCTGGTGAGAGGTTAAGTGCTCAGTCCTCCCAATGCTCTCTAGATCCACAAATATTATATAATAGAGAAAACTGACAATTGACTGAAATTTCTCATCTCATTGTTTAAACCTTACCCACAAGATGTTTCAGATTTGTTTATTCAATGGTATTTTCTGAACTCAACATAGAAAATCAGTCAGACCAGTTCTTGGGCTGCAAGAAGATAAGACAGTCACCGGAAGACTACAGAGAGCAGATAGGAAACAGCAAGTTCTTTCCAGGATCTCAAAGACTTTTGTCTTTAGCTAGTTCCATGGAATAAAGCATAGATTAAGCAAATAGCTTTAGCATTACAAACATACAGGATTTTAAAAGGTTAAGCAAAGATGCCAGGGTAATTGTAGAAGGTGACTATAAGCCTAATACAAAAAAAATCAATTTTTCTTCCTTAAATTTTTTTTTCTTCCTGTTTTTCCCCAATAATAAAAACAAAGGGGTCAAAAACATGACAGAGAGTGATGAACAAAAGGAAACAATACCATTTAGGGATCACTTAATGTTTGTGTGGTCTTTCTGCTTTAATAATATTCAGATGCTTAACTACTTTTTTTTTCTCCAGATGTTTAAAACATACAGCAGTAAAAGATGTGAGAGGCCAATAGGAAATCTATCTAATGGTCAAAATTTAAGACAACTACATTTGTTTTATTTTCTCTTCCCCTCTTTTATTTAGTCTTAGGATTCTTTTGAAACTTATATAAAACAAGTATTTTGTAGTTCATAAAAAATTTCTGTACAGTTTTCCTGTGCAAATTGACAGAAATCCTTGGTAGGTAAACTGCTCAACCAAGTGTAGCACCATAGAGTGCTGCAGAATGTTGGTCACCATGAGAAAAGTTCATCCACGTTAAGTCCATGGTTCTGAATTCAGCCTAAAGCAGAGTTTGGGTTTGTTTATTTGTTTTTGCAATTCCAGGTCCATACTTTATTTTTAGTCTAGGAAGGCACTCAGGGTTGGGAATTTTCTTGCTTTTACCCAAATAACACTCATGCCCATTGTACTAAGAAACATAGCTATTGGACGATCTAAAACATGCTATAGTCCACCTATAGTTAGTGCCCATTTCAGATACCAACATAGCTTCTGACAAAGATTCCCTGTATGTTATGAAACCTCTGCTTCTCATTAGAAGCAAAAGTACCACCAAAGTATACATTAAAAAATCTATACTTCGAATGAATATAGATTCAATGAGTATAGATTTTTCTACTCATTAGAAGCAAGAGTACCATTGAAGTATAGATTCAAAAATCCAACCCACCTGATGCAGGGCACCTGGGTGGCTCAGTTGGTTAAGTGTTCAACTCTTGATTTGGGCTCAGGTCATGATGTCACAGAGAGTCTGCTTGGGGTTCTCTCTCTCCCCCTCTCGTTTCCCCTCCCCTGCTCATGCTTTCTCTATCTAAATAAATAAATAAACCTAACAGAAAAAAAAAGCTGCATGAGAGGTCATTTTTGCATTACCTATTTGGACACAGAGTTAGCCACATAAAGCTTAAATCAGCAGATTATTTGCTTTTAATCCTTCATGGTATTCATTCATTTTGATTATTTTGTGGATAAGCCCACTATGTCTTCAACAGGCATTTGAAACTCATTAAAGATTCAGGTTTTTTTTTTGTTTTTGTTTTTTTTTTTGTTTTTTTTTTTTAAGTAAAATGCCTAAAAGAGGCAATGTGTACAAATGTGCTCTAACCAGATAAATATCAGTTGACAGAACTGAGCTAGCAAACCACATCCAAAAACAATGAATATCCATTACACCATTCAAATATCTTTTATTCTAATGTACTGAGTTGCACAATGAAATATATACCTAACTAAATCACTAACATAAAGCAATTTCTCTGTGTATTTGTTCTTTCAGTGGATAAAAGTGCTTTGGACCATTAGTATATAGCATGTGAGAGTGCGGGATATATGAAATGGAAACTTCCAGGGTCACAGAAATTATATCATTGGGTTTTTTTATTGTCTATTTATTTTTTTGTGTGGTGTTTGCTGTTGTTATTATTTTGTTTATACATTACCATCTTCTAAATAGAAACTTCAGTAGGTTTGGAAAGCAGCAGGGCAGAAATTGGGAGATGGTGACCTCAAAAAACCTCAAAAACTCAGGGTTTGGGGCAATCAATTTTCTTTTTCTTTTTTTTTTTTTTTAATTTTTTTTTTCAACGTTTATTTATTTTTGGGACAGAGAGAGACAGAGCATGAATGGGGGAGGGGAAGAGAGAGAGGGAGACACAGAATCAGAAACAGGCTCCAGGCTCCGAGCCATCAGCCCAGAGCCTGACGCGGGGCTCGAACTCACGGACCGCGAGATCGTGACCTGGCTGAAGTCGGACGCTTAACAGACTGCGCCACCCAGGCGCCCCAAGGGCAATCAATTTTCTTGTACAATTTTTGTTTTCCTGGAGTTAATAACAGCTTAAATGTATCAATGCTTACTTTTTTATGCACTAAACTCAAATTTTTCCCCAAAATTCTCCTAGAGAATTATAAAACCTTTTTCAACATGTCAAACACAGCTGAACATTTTTAAGTTCCATATTATTTTTTCCTGAAAGGTAGCCTTTCTGAAGCCTTCTGTCCTCTGATTTTAATCTCAACAAGTTACTGTGTAGTCTTGCTACCCAGATATTATCCTAGGATTTTTGTTTACTGTCATCATGGTATGATAAGAAAAGATAGGATAAAATAGGCAGAGAAGGAAAAGATAGGACCTGAGGTCCCTGGGTGGGGAAAAACGCATATAAAACAAGGACTCTTGCCTATTGTTGGTGGGCATTCACTTTTGAATGCCCCCTCTCTGTAAAGAGAGCTTTCCTACTATTCTTCCTTTCTGATCTTATACTCTAATAAACTTTTTCCTGCTGCTCATTTTGTTTCCACTTCTTTTTTCAAAGTGGTGAGACAAAGAACCCCAAGTATTGAGGTAAAAAAAATCCTGCAACATTCCTCTGGGGGCTCATCTAGGATATAAATGTCTTCTAACCTCCAACCATAAGTAAAGAGCAGCTGGCACCTTTTCTTATCTCTTATTTCCTTTTTTTTTTTAATGTTTTTATTTATTTTTGAGACAGAGAGAGGCAGAGCATGAGCACGGGAGGGGCAGAGAGAGAGGGAGGCACAGAATCCGAAGCAGGCTCCAGGCTCTGAGCTGTCAGCACAGAGCCTGAAGCGGGCTCAAACTCACGGACTGTGAGATCATGAGCCGAAGCCGGATGCTTAACTGACTGAGCCACCCAGGCGCCCCTTCTCTTATTTCCTAAATAAAACTCTCAAACCAAACAATGGGCACCCTCCAGCCAGTTAAGAGCAAATAACACAGCTGCCATTCTCAAGTCTCAGCTGATATGTTCCTTGGGTCTCCTCCTATCTGATCCACCAACAGAATGTCCCAATCTCCTTTCAAGAAAAATCTCCAGATGCATGGGACTCAGGGGAGGCCAAACAGCAACTGATGGGTCCTGATCAAGGCTTTGGTGGATGCATGAAGGCTGTTGACAGAACCTGATCTCTGACCACCTGTTTAGGTCTCCAGTGGAATTCTCTTTCTGTCTTGGTCAGCCTCTTCCTTCAGGGAATGAGGGGAAAAGCCCAGGAGTGATAACTCAGATATTCTCTTAGGAATAATCTGGGTGACTTCCAAGGGCTCCTACTCACAGGTTTCCCAGTTACAGTGGAAGGTGGCCTTCTACTTGCTTCCATTTCTGACACTCTGGCATGGCTCACTTCTCAGGTCCCCATTTTTCAACCATCTCTTGTGGAGCAGAGAGCAGGACTTACTTCAATGCCTTCTGGGCTCATCCTACTCCTGCCCCTGATGCCCATGGTGGGGATGGGAGAGAAGACATTTGGCAGGCTCTTACATGATGCAGATGATAAGTAGAGCCAACTGTCTCTGGTTAGTCTACCTTGGGATGGGGACTTTAAGGAATATTCCCAAGCAGCCATCAAAACTCCTTTTGTTTCCAGGAATTTCCCTGTCTTCTCTGGCCCGACATGGACTGCCTATTTCCACTTGTTGGTGGGAAAAAAAAAAAAAAATCTGCATCTGCCTATTTGTCCAAGCCGACTGGCTTTAAGACAAGGAGACCTCTTTCTCTGCCCTCTGGGCCTTTATCTGCCTCCAGGCTTCTTGGCTGAAACTTAACTCTTCAGCCTTCTCCTCCCTCCTCCTGTTTCTGCACCACCTTGGGCTCAGCCTACAAACTGGTTCCTATACCATCCTCAGTGCCTCAGGCACCACTGGTTCCTCCACCCACCCTTAAGTCTGGTAGTGGAGAGCACCCCAGTTGAACTGCCTACTTCAGATTTCCCCACTGGTGCCACAGGTAAAAATTGACAATAGGGGATAAGTTGATTGACTTTTAAATGGACACAGTCGGAACATAGTATTTAAAGGAATTCAAAGTTTGGTGGTTTAATTAAGATAGAGTTATTAGCATTAAATAGATAAAACTTTTTCTACCTAGGATTACTGAAGGTCAAGTAAGCTTATGTCACCTCCGTTGCAGTTTGTCAGCAAAAAGGTGACTTAAAATGATGGTTAATTTTGTTTGTCTCAAAGTTTTCATGGATAATTGTTAAGACAGTTTTCAGGGCCTTTGATAACCTAAAACTTTAAAGTTCTGCTTGGATGATAAACTGGATTAAATTTGTTGGACATCTAGACCTTTGTCAAATCAGATGGAATGCTGAAGCATTACTTACTTAACATAGGTTTGCACTTTTGACTTATTGCAGAAAAACAAGGATATTGGGTCTGTTGGAAAACATGCTTTGTGCTTGATTGATTCGTAAATTTGCCACCTGAAAATTCTGGTGTAACAGTTTACAATTGGTTACTATATTTTTCTCTGAAGACCAAAGTTTCTAAGAATTAAAATTCTGCTAAATGTAGTTAAGACTGATGGAAATAAGGAAAACAACTCTGTATGTAGAAAAGTAAATGTGTAAGTAAGAGAGATATAAGGAATGGAAATACATTTTGTTGAAGGTAAAAGAAAGTAATTTTTTCCTAAATGAGACTGGTTGCTTGGAGAGAAATGGCTTGGGACAAAATCTGAATGCAAAGGAATGTTGTAAATGGTTCATGAAGGGAAATCTTTGAAAAGGAATTTTATGTGTGGTCAGGACAGACTAAGGTTAAAATGAATAGATTTAAAAAGTACACTGGTATAAGATTAGAATTGCCCCTCCTTTGATCCAAAAGCTGGGAAATGGTGACGATACCTTTGCTGCTGTCCTCCAAATGCTCCACATTTATGTTTCTGCAAGGTATATGAGGGATGATGACTGTGATATATGAAGGGCATTTACTGGGATACATGGGAACCATTTTACTACACTTAGCCCAGTGTATGCCAACTTGTACCAATCTAGTGACTTTAAAATGAATACCCACAGGACTGGAACATATTTATGTGGGCAATGCTAAAGAAGGCAGAGGAATAGACCTTGACTTTGGCCCTTTTAACTCTCCCCTCAACGGGCAATGATCCATATGTCAATTACTGTTGGGCCGAAATAAAATTAGTGCATCCTTCTACAACCAGGGGAGTCTTTCTAGATCACAGTCCATACCCCCAAGGTTCCCCAAGTCGGGAAACGGAAGGGTAGGAGAAATCAGGGAAGATGGGTCAGCTCTCAGAGGTGAGTGAAGCCTGGGTAAGAGTGACTACTTCCAGCACCCCACAACACTGACAGGGCTTTTGGCTGCCAGTAACATAGCCAGCCAAAATGCGGGGCCAGGAGATGAGGAAATCCTGGCCAGCTATAGGAAGTTGAGATGAGGGACACCTTTTCTTCCTTTTTCTATAGATGGGTAATTCCCCAACCAAGGTTAATACTCTTTTGTAATGCATTGTGAAAAACTGGGATAATTCTGATCCACAAACCCTAAAGAAAAAGTGACCCATTTTCTTTCGCACAAAGGCTTGGACCCAATACAAATTGGAGGAGGAAACCTGGCCACCAGAGGGAAATATCAATTATAATACTATCCTACAATTGGACTTGTTTTGCAAACGTGAGGGGAAATGGGAGAAGTCCCCTATATTCAGTGTTTTGGGGACTTAAGAAAGATATGTGTAAGCAATAAAAGGTTGATCCTGACTTAATGGCAACCCTTTTAAAAGTCTAGCAATCGGGAGAGGAAACAATTAAGGGCCCCTTGCCTATACCCAAAGCAGACCTAGAGAAGGAGGAAGGGAAGTCTTCTACCTCAACCTGCTCCTCCTCAGGTCCTCAATCTAAATATCCAGACTTAAAAAACATGCACTTCTGCTCCCTGCTGCCCTCCTTATCCAGGCCCCCACATGATGTAACAGGTGTGTTTCCCCTACAAGAAGCTGGAATGCCAGAAGGAGAATGGTAGGGAGGCACCACTCTAATAAGATTGCAAGTACCTTTTTCATTGTAAGATTTAAGACAGATAAAAGGAGATCTAGATAAATTTTCTTTCTTTTTTTTTTTTTTAATTTTTTTTTCAACGTTTTTTATTTATTTTTGGGACAGAGAGAGACAGAGCATGAATGGGGGAGGGGCAGAGAGAGAGGGAGACACAGAATCAGAAACAGGCTCCAGGCTCTGAGCCATCAGCCCAGAGCCCGACGCGGGGCTCGAACTCACGGACCGCGAGATCGTGACCTGGCTGAAGTCGGACGCTTAACCGACTGTGCCACCCAGGCGCCCCTAGATAAATTTTCTAATCTGGATAAGTATATAGAGGCTTTTCAGAATATTAGGTATGTTTTTTAATTGACCTGAAAAGATATAATGTTTTTGTTGAATCAAGACTCTTAATGAGATAGAGAAACGTGGGGGTTCTGGCAGCAGCTGAGAGATGCAGAGGAGGAACTCATTATCATGGGACTGGATGTCCTATAGGGAGCTTCCAGTTCCCTACTAGAGCTCAGGCAGTTATGCCCCAAGATCCTAACTGGGACTATGAAAATCCCACTGGGGAATGGCATCACTGCCACTTCCAAGCTTGTGTTTTAGAGGGATTAAGGAGGTCTAAAGTGAAATTTAAATCTGCCACTATCTTACAGATATAGGATGAAAACCTGGTGGCCTTCCTAGAAAGGTTACGGGAGGTGCTTATGAAATATATGCTATCTCCCCTAACACCTCTGAAGCTGAGACGATTCTGAAGGACAAATTTGTCACTCAATCGGCTTCAGATATTCTGGAAAAAACTGCAAAAATTGGCTGTTGGCTCAGAAGGAACCCTGGAGGAGCTTTCACAAGCTGACAATTGGGTATATTACAACTGAGATCAAGAGGAAAATAAGGAACAGAAAAGGAGGCTTAAGAAAATATCTGAGACCTTACTTGCAGCCTTCTGTAGTATTTCAGACCAGACTTCCCGAGGTCCTGGAACGAAGTACCATTTATGTGGCTATTCAGGGCACTGGAGATGAGAATGTCCTCAGAGGGGACAACTAAAGTCAAAACCCTGTAAGCCATGCCCCTTGTGTGAAGACAGTCATTAGAGATCTGAATGCCCTCACGGATCTCAGTCTGTGAGGGCTCAGATAACCAATGTCCTTGAAAGGTACTGATGGGGCCCAGGGCTCTTTAGGCAGCTCTTCCAAAACAACTACCCATCAGAAATCCAGAGCTTTGGGTAACTCTGGAAATAGAAGGAAAACCAGTTTATTTCCTTCTTGACACCAGAGCCACCTTTTCGCCCTCCTTTCCACTCCCGGCCAACCATCCAAACTTAGCGTAATGTTTAGAGGTGTGTTTGGAAAACTTATGACTAAACTGTTCCCTCAGCTGCTGGGGTGTATATATGGAAATTTGATTTTTTCACATTCTTTTTTGATAATGCCAGAGAGCCACACTCCCTTGCTAGGAAGGGATATTATGATTAAATTAGGGACTATAGTATTACTAGCTCCAGCACAGATAAACAAATTCCATTGAATTTGGAATGGTCTAATACCCTTTGTATGTCATTTGTAGAAGCCAACACATATGTCAGAGAAATAAGACATCCAAGGAAAATTCTGCTAGCCCAGATGTTCCAAATACCGTCCCATTATATCAGACCTCTGGATGACCTCTGAACCTGCCCTGACCTCCGTTCCCCTGTCATCACCTCCCTTCAGCAGGAAGCAGTTTCCTAATGGCAGTTAGGAATCATGTGTTCAGAGGGAGGAATATGATAGGAAAAGATAGGATAAAATAATCAGAGACTGAAAGGATAGGACCTGAGGTCCTTGGAGGGGGGAGGGTTGGGGGACACATAAAACAAGGACTCTTGCCTGTAGTCAGCCGGCATTCACTTTGGAACGCCCCCTCTCTATAAAGAGAGATTTCCTACTATTCTTCCTTTCTGATCTTATACTCTAATAAACTTTTGCCTGCTGCTCATTTTGTGTCCATCTCTTCTTTCTTTGAAGCAGTGAGACCACGAACCCGGGTATTGAGGTAAAAAAAAAAAAAAAAAAAAAAAATCCTGCAACAATGGGACTTCCTTCATGTTTCCTGTATTGACTTCTCTAGATCCTAGATTTAACGTCTTTCTCTTTTTTGATTTAATCCCTTAAATTGGAAGAGCACATTTTTAGGACTTTGGGAGGAAGAGTGCATGGGTGATATATACAGACCCCTGAATATCACAGGGTCACACCATTCACCAAAAAAAATCTGCATTGAACGTAACATTTTTAGAGCTAGAAGAAAATTTTAAACTACCCTTCATTTTAAAAATGAGGAAAGTGCAATTGCAATAGGTAAAGAAACTATCACTAAGGTTATGCTGTTATGAAACCTATAAGACTATTCTTATGAAGAATAAAGAAAAATTCTTCTTTGTTTAACTTTGGAAGGATGCTTGTGATACTCTGAACTACCAGGATAAGAATGGGCAAAGGTGAAAAGGAGAGCAAACATTAGTTGTATCCAGACAAAAAGAACTCTTCCTTTTATTGGTAAAGGGCACTCACTGCCTTATTAATAATGACACTGAAATGAATATATTTACTATTTATTGCTGTAGTTCACTGACCTCTGTTGACTAATAACCAAAGACAGAAAGAGTTTAAGAGCAATGGTGCTTCTATCAATCTCTTTAAAATCAATTAGAAAAGATAAAAAATAAAAATAAATACTATATTCTTTTGAGGATTCACATTCCAAAGTTCAAAGGAATCTCAAAGTTGTTCTCCTTTAAGTAATAAAAGACCTTTTTTACCCCTAATGACTCTGAAGTAAAAACCAAGGTGTCCTAGAATGTCTCCCAATATCAGGAACCTTTTAGTAAAACTGGGGACCAGTCATCTCTGGGAATTCCTTAATCTTTAAGAAGGAACGCCCTGCCATCCACAGCAATGAAAAGAACCTCTATTCCATGTAAGGAGCTTAGAATAAGAATATTGTCTCAGTTGAGTCTAATAAAAATAATTTTGGACAGGACAGTGCCTTTGTAATCCTTCAAATTACACCACGGACTGGGCCTGGGTATGAAAGCAGAGGTGGTTTTTTTTTGGTTTTTTTTTTTTTACCATATGGTAACAAAAGGCCTTTCACTGTTAAGCAATAACATCAAATTTAAACATCAAAGAATTCTCAAAGCTGTCTAGAACAACAGTCACAACTGATCCAGAAGGCTGTGCTATGGTTTGCACCTAATTAATTAAAATAGAACCTGCGTTAGCAATGTTAATTTTGGCCTGCACTCTTATGGAAACTTTTCATCAATTCTTGCAGTTTTCCTGCATTCATGGAATTTTCCCAGCTTCTGAAATCATGTGTCAAATTGTTTGTAATCTGTTGAAAGCTATTTGTGACCTTTCTTTATGCTTTAAAAGAAATAACTCCATCTGTTGGCTATATCACCAGAGAATTCTGGACAGGGAGGAAGCTCAAAAAGTAAAGAGAAAAGAAAGGCAGTTTTTTTCTCCTGACCTTTGAAATTGTAATGTCATGTTAATTGAATCTGAATTTCTTGTTAACAGCTATTCTCATTGAACATTTCTGGGAAGTGTATTAAGTCAGATGTTTATAGGAAAGCAGGTGTTTTCTCTCACTTTTGTGTGTCTTCCTGTTTTCTACACAAACTCCATTTTCCCTTTTTTCTCTCTGAGTAATTCATTCTTACAATGAGCTCCTGACTTTTCACCCTGTAAACTCCTTTAATGAGTAGGTAGGTCCTGTTTCACAGGTATTTGTTTTCTTCGATTTGTGATTAGTAATCACAAATCATTACTTTACCCCCAAGTGAATACTATTTGTAGCTTTATCAGTAACCAATTGAGTCAAAGGATAAGTAATGCTTTTTTGAGGGATCCCATATAAATATGGCTTTTCTTTTGCACTTTATTTTATTGTAAAATATATTAAGTCAGACAAAGTCTGTGCCTATATTCTTCAAAACCAGGAAAAATGCCTTCTGTATTTACCCTGTTTTAATCATTTCTTGGTATCTTTATTCTTTGTGTAGACTGGAAGGGAGGTAAGAAATGACAGAGAGAGAGGGACTGAGACAGAGACGGAGATGGAGAGAAAAGAATGTCAGGTGCCCTGTGCCTTCCTATGATATCTTCTCAGCTGCCCTTGACTGTCTACTGGTGAATATTTTAACTCCTCTGTAAGGTTTCCACTCCTCTGCCCTCTGTGAGGAAGCACTGACAACCATAGTCCCAGTGAACAAGCAAACCAGTTCTGAGCTTCTGGGAATAAGATAGTATGGTATTAGGGAAGAGAAGAGCAATACCATGAAGCTTCTCAGAAAGACTGTGCTTTTCTTGAGTCTATCAGATAAGTTAGCCATGCACAAGAGCTAGCTGGAGGCCTTCAACAGCCAAGCCAACAAGCTTGTCTTAGCAATGCCAGAAGCCCACTTGCAGAAGTTGAAACAACACTATGTGGGCAAGAAGCTAGTTTACCAAAAGGTAAACTGGGTATGATTGCTGAATAGCAAACAGTGAGTGGGATCAATCTTCAGGGTCACTGATGACTTGGTAACCATGAAGAAATCCCACAAGGAAACTGGGGGCAGTGCCTCAGGGCTCCATAAGTGAAATACTCCTCTGGAATATATTTGCTGTGATTAACTGGGATACTATAGGGTAATCCAAGTTCAAATTTTCCTATAACTTTTCCTTCAGCCTCTCCTGGAGAATCTCAGTCTCAAGAAACTCAAGTAGAATCACTGTATTTCTTCAGAAGCCAGCCCTTGGGAATTCACTGACCTCTAATATGAGTGAATGGACATAAAACCTAGAAGCTAGTAAAGTCCCAAGGAAGTCGATCTCATCACCATTATCAATATTTCAGTGATCCTCAGTACCCATAATAACTTTGCCACTCACCTCCATTTTTATTTCTACTACCTCCACTGAGGAATAAATGATAATGACATATACTCTAGGAGGTTGTTGATGCACTGTTTCTGGAATTTTCTTGTGGACTAAATTTTCTTAGGTTGCAGTGTCATCTTGAAAAACAAATAGGATGTGATTACACCTGGCATTTTTACAAAGCCAAGGGCTGGACCTACTGCTGCACCATTTTGTTTGATTTTAGTCTCAGCCTCTAATGTCAGAAAACCCTGTCACAGATATAAAACATGCTCTCACTTACTATGTACTACTTTGTACCTCAATTCCAAAATTTTTAATAATACAGAACATATTTTCTGCTGTTTGGGATGGTGCCCAAAGCATGCTGACTTGGTGTAGATATGTCTAGATCAGGCCTCTTTCAGGAAATATCTTTCTAATCAGCCATCTTGTTCTGGGCTAAGATCAAGAGAGCATGAAAGCTATTAGTAGAAAAAGTAAGGAATAACAGGCTGATCAAATATTCTCTTCATTTTAAAAAACAGCACTTGAGAAACTAAAGTTCAGTTCAAGTCACAGAGGATCAATGTCAGCCAGCTTCAAGTCTTTTCAACATTATCGTAAGTCAAAACACTAGAATTAAATACACATTATTTCAAAGACTGACTCTCCATTTTCCTTCATCCACAGTTGAGTATAACAAGACAGAGTTTTGTTTTTTGTTTGCTTTTCCATTCCCTGTATTCTTTTCCTGGTGCATGTTATATGCTAATCCATTCCCACCCACCTTCCCCACCAACCCCTGCCCCCTAACTACCTTCTTGGGGCCAGGCATTCACCAAACTGTTATTATAGAAATGGGACTTAAAAAAATTTTTTTTAATGTTTATTTATTTTTGAGAGAGACAGACAGAATATGAGTGGGGGGAGGGTCAGACAGAGGGAGACACAGAATATGAAGCAGGTTCCAGGCTCTGACCTATCAGCACAGAGCCTGACACAGGGCTCGAACTCATGATCTGTGAGATCATGACCTGAGCCAAAGTCAGATGCTTAACCAACTGAGCCACCCATGTGCCCCCAGGAATGGGTCTTTTAAAAGGTAATTCAAAGAAGAAAAATGAAGTATGAGCGTAATTGCACCTAATAATGATGCTCTCCTTGATGTGGGTCACTTTTGGCAATGTGAAAAGTCTAATAGTTTTGAAGACTGTTTTGAAGATGCTTGGTCTTTATGATGGAATCTATGGGGAAAGGAAAGAATATGAGACAGCCTAATCAATTTTTTCTCTTTTAGCTCACTCCGTTTCATCCAGAGGAAAACTCTGATGGATGTAAATAACAAAGAATCCAGGCCAAAGGCTGAGGAAAATACACAACATTCATGAAGTAGAAGAAACTGAGAAATCTCAATAGGAAAGTGAGAAGAGAGAAATTCTTCATAGGAGAGGGGATTCCAGGTAGGCAGAAGAGGGGAGACCATGTAGGCAGCCCCAAGAGATGAGAATGGAGACCCATTACCCCAGATGAATTCCTGGAGGCAATGAACAGAGAGGATGAGTCACTCACCATTCCACACACAAAGCGTACTGTAGGTTAATGGTAAACTATGACGTGAGATGTGAGAATGAAGTTAAGATCTGTTTCTTGTCTGGACTCTCTGGAAAAGTTTTAATTTATTTGGTTGTGTTTTTTATAATGGAGTACACTATCCTGGCTTCTCATGTTAAGCAGTTACATAGGAACTGAAAGGAAAATAAAATAAGAAATTGAGAAAGAATAGTGAGCGCATTGGAATTAAAAATCCAAAAGCAGAGGGTTTTGTTTCAGCTTACTAAACCCACATCTTGCCACACGGCCTGGCTATTTGTGTCAAGCAAGTCTGTTTGCTGAAAACACTGATCAAATGAATTACTTAATAGGCAATTCACTTTCAACAGCCAATTTATAATCCTTATATTCACAAAAAACACAGGGAGCCATCTTCCTTGTAAAGGAGAAAAAAGAAGATAACAAAGGAAATGAAGGAAGATGGAAGTTTTTTCACAGTTAGCACTGGAGGGGAAAACTGTCACTCCTGAATCCTTGTAGCTGAGTCAGGTGAAAATGCCAAGGCTTTAGCTTTTCTTACACAGTTACTTCAAAATAAATGTTTCAAGAGTAATTGTTTAAGGCCTAGACATGAGGAAGAAATATTATTATTATCATTATTATTAATTTATCTGGAATATCAAGTCAGTTTGGCAGGGGTTGATTCACACTGTTTCCCAGCTTCCTGGTCAATGAAATCATTTTCCATTGCCCATTCTAATCTCAGATTAGGACAATTAGCCCAATTCTGTTTTATAATCATAAACTTCCACCTAACAGTTGTTCTATAAATTCATGTTCTATGCCACAAAGTGGAATTCTTCTCCAAACAGAGAGGGGACAATAGTAAGGATAAAGCCATCCCCACAATTTAAAAAGGCAACTGTAATGTGCCTTACTGATGTTTGGTCAGGGCCATCTTCATTCCATTTTGATAAATGTAGATTGCTTGCTGTGTGCTGAGCATTGTGCCCAATTCTATGAGGGACACAATGTTTTTCCCCCTTAAGGAGCTCAAAACTATATGACAGGGATAGGGAAAGCATAATGAAAAATAATCACAAATTATCACATGATGTGATAAACACTATTAAAGTGACACATAAAGACATATGTAAAAAATAATGTATTACTTTTACTTTAAAATTTTTTTTAATGTTTATTTATTTATTTAGAGAGAGTGAGAGACAGCAGAAGCAGGGAAGGGACAGAGAGAAAGGAGAGAGATAATCCCAAGCAGGCTCTGCAGTGACACAGAGCTCAATCTCACGAACTGTGAGATCATGACCTGAGCTGAAATCAAGAGCCACATGCTTAATTGACTGAGCCACCCAGGCACCCCAAAGATAATGTATTATTTTTATTTTTATTTTTTTTAATTTAATGTTTTTTAAAATTTACATCCAAATTAGTTAGCATATAGTGCAACAATGATTTCAGGAGTAGATTCCTTAGTGCCCCTTACCCATTTAGCCCATCCCCCCCCCCACAACCCCTCCAGCAACCCTCAGTTTATTCTCCATATTTATGAGTCTCTTCTGTTTTGTCCCCCTCCCTGTTTTGATATTATTTTTGTTTCCCTTCCCTTATGTTCATCTGTTTTGTCTCTTAAAGCCCTTATATGAGTGAAGTAATATGATGTTTGTCTTTCTCTAATTTCACATAGCATAATATCCTCCAGTTCCATCCACGTAGTTGCAAATGGCAAGATTTCATTCTTTTTGATAGCCAAGTAATACTCCATTGTATATATATATACCACACCTTCTTTATCCATTCATCCATTGAAGGACATTTGGGCTCTTTCCATACTTTGGCTATTGTTGATAGTGCTGCTATAAACATGGAGGTGCAAACTTTCCTTTATCTTTATACTTGCTCTTTGATATGCAAGAAAATAAATTATTTTAATTGGTCACAAAGCTTTCCCTTAGACTCCATTTCCATGCAGAGAAACCTTAGATATAAAGAACAAATTCATAAGGTTTGATTTTCCCAGTCAGAGCTCCCTCCTTTTTTTTTCTTAGTGACCTATCATCCTCATCCTCTGTTCTCTTTGTTTTCATTCCAAATGTCTCCATTATAAAGAGATAGATTATGTGTCATGTTGCATTATAATTTCAACCTCTGCCAACAGAATTCCACCCACCTTATTCCTAAGGAATGGATCCAACATGAAGCTATCCTGACCCATAGCAATTGGTGCTTTGAGGATCTTATAAGAACTGACCCTAAATGGTTCAGGAAATATTGAAATGTTAAATTGTCTGGCAGTGACCATATTAGAGAATAAGTAAGAGCACTCTCTACCCCACAACAAAATGTGAGGACACTTCTAATGATTGTTTTTGGCTTCCCCATTAGCATCTCAAATTCTAAATTATAGTGAGTGTGTTTGGGGACTTGTATGCATTTAAAAGCTAATGTTGTATTTTCAGTCAAGTTCCCTAGAAGCAGAGCGTGAGACAGGGATTATTGATCAACTGATTTATTGGAGGAGTGCCTCAAAGGACGGAACGTGAGGGAAGACATATAGTGCAGAGGAACTAAATAAAGGAAGAGTAGGTTCTTGGGTGAGATGGCTTTTGTTTGGCTGAGAGAAATTTTCTGAAGAACGAAGAAAAAGGAGGAGTGACTTATTATTATCTAGGGGATGGTTATCCTGGCTAGTGAAGGGTATCTACATAGGGTACCAGCAGTGTCCCCCCTCCATGAATCTGTTTCTAAAGGACTGTCACTTTTTGGTAAGAGAAAATTCATTTCAGGAAGCAGATGTCTTTAAAAGCTGGTAGAAGTTGTTAAGCTATGATTCAAATATACAATGAATTATCTTTAAAAGGTAGTTGTCTATTAAAAATTTTGCTTGAGGGGTGCCTGGGTGGCTCAGTTGGTTAAGCGTCTGGCTTCAGCTCAGATCATGATTTCGCGGTTCATGAGTTCCAGCCCCGTGTCGGGCTCTGTGCTGACAGCTCAGAGGCTGGAGCCTGCTTCAGATTCTGTGTCTCCCTCTCTCTCTCCCCCTCCCCTGCTTGCGCTCTTTCTCTATTTTTCAAGAATAAACTTAAAAAAAATTTTTTTTTAATTTTGCTTGAAAATTAATTAGTTGGCATTGTGTAACCTCAAAAAGTCTAATTTGGCCTATAGGCACTATTCAGTTAACAAATACTCAACTTATCAACATTTTATATATAAAAATAGGATGTCCGATGCTTTAAAGAGGAGAGCATAGGGGCGCCTGGGTGGCGCAGTCGGTTAAGCGTCCGACTTCAGCCAGGTCACGATCTTGCGGTCCGTGAGTTCGAGCCCCGCGTCGGGCTCTGGGCTGATGGCTCAGAGCCTGGAGCCTGTTTCCGATTCTGTGTCTCCCTCTCTCTCTGCCCCTCCCCCATTCATGCTCTGTCTCTCTCTGTCTCAAAAATAAATAAACGTTAAAAAAAAAATTAAAAAAAAAATAAAGAGGAGAGCATAGAAGCTTCCTGGAATTTGCTCACCAATGTGATACAGATTATATAACTACTTGATTATTGAGTATTACTTATGATAATAATCTAGAATACTTTGTAAACAGTATATTGCTTTAAAATTTAAAGTGTTATGGTGATGATGGTGATTAATGCGTAAATAAATGACAGATAATTGGTTATAGGGAGAGGAATAGAGAAGAAATGTTTCTCTATGCTTATATTTATATTTATGTTATTTATGTGGTATATTATCTTATAACCACTTCATCTCAACGACTTATTTATTTATTTATTTATTTATTTATTTATTTATTTATTTTTGGCTAAACACAGTTAAGATAATCAGGGCTAGCTTCGTTTAAAAAAAAAAAAGTCTAATATAAGACTTCAGCATCAATGATGGGCCAGTATCTTGAGCCAAAAAACTTGTCATTATCCTTGACTCCTCTCATTTTCTCACATTCCTAAATCCAATTTGTCAGAAAATTCTGTTGGCCCAACGTATAAAAATATATACAGAATCTAACCACTTCTCACCAACTACCTCAGTGTTAATATCCTACTCCAAGACATTGTCATCTCTCACCTAGATTTTTGCAACAGCCTCTTCCCTGCTTCCACCCTTGCCCACTACAGTGTGTTCTCCACAGGATAGCCACATAAAAGCATAGTAATCCTTTTAAAACCTGTCAAGTCATTCCATTTCTCTTGCTGAAAAACTCTAAATGGCACTGCATTCCATCTGAGTGTAAGCCAAGTCCCTTACAACCTTTAATGTCGTTTGACTTCTCTGACGGCATCTTCCCCTGGTTCCCTCCACTTCTTACCCTTCCCCAGATATGTCCACACCATGATTACAATGGGCAGCTGTGCAAGCTGTATATGTGGTGTACTACCCAATTGGAGATATCACCATTTATAGCTTAAGTCATTAAAGATATACCTATTACTATCACACATTTGTGTCAAGTGATTACGAAGTGTTTTGGGGAAGGAAGGCTATTTAGATAAGCAATAAATCTGGTTCCATTTTAGGGCTTTGCAAAATTGTTTCTTCAGTCTTGAAATCCTCCCTCCCCCCTAGTTACACATTTGGGAAACTCTTCACCTTCTTTATGTATCTCTTCAAATGATACCTTCTCAACTTACTACCCTGACCACTCTATTTAATATGCAACCTGTATTATCTCCCAACACACATACATATTCCTGAAACCCCTGAGCTTGCTCTATTTTTCTTAGAACATTTGTCCCTATACTATTTACTTATTTATTATGTTCACAATCTATTGTCTCTCTTCTCCACTAGAATATAAGCTCCACAAGGGCACAGATTTTAGCCTGTTTTATCATGTATATATCTTTCTCTGGGTCTCTGCTCATCTTTAAGTGTTGAAGTGAGGATTCAGTGCTATCATAATGGTAAAGTACTATCTGGACACATAGAAAAAGCTCTTTTTATACTCTTTCTCAGTGTGTGTTCCCAGAAATGAAAGCAAGTGATGGTATCCAGAAAATAAAGTACCTGGAGTACTCAGAGTCACATCTTCAAGACCAAGAAAGCATATTTGTTTTAAGGTCAAAGGTGGAACATTGTCAACTCCAGACCTGAAGCCATTCTTGGGGCAAGGTGCTCATGTATGTACGCACTCTCTTTTCTCCCTCTTTCTTTGTCTCTTGGCAAAAATCCTCTGTGTTGATTTCATCCCTAGGCAACAAAGAGGTTTCCAGGCGTATGTGTCCTTTACAATTTAGAATCTTACAAAAAGAGAGACTGTTTTTCCCGGCACCCATTTGAATCCCCAAGAAGACATTTGGGGTCCTATCTGTGTCAAATACCCAAGCCTGAATAAATCACTGTATCCAAAAGAATTGCCCAGTCTGGGTAACTACTAACTCTTGATGTAGGAAATCAGGGCTATGTGATTGAAACCTTGGTAATGGAAGGAATATCAATTCCAAAAAGGAAAGATGCTGAACAAGCAAAAAATTTAACAAATAGCCCAGCATTAGTACAATACTTGGACTGTTGTGGCACTCAATAAATTGACATTTGCATTATATTCTCATTTTTCCTTGTCATGCCCCTCTGTAGCTTATTGGTAGTTTCAGGGAGCTATGTTTTATTTATCATCCACTTTTAAAACTTCTTCCTTAGTCATTAATTTCAGATATTATCTTTATAAATTCCTTCCTTCTTTTTTCTTCCAGTTTTATTTTGTTGTTTTCTTTTTCAGATTTTCAACTGAATCTTAGTCCACTTATTTTCCATCCTTTTTGTTTTTTAATAAATATATGTATTGGTACCATTCTATATGTTTCGATGTATTATGCACTCGTATTTCTAAATAGATTCATAAATAATTTGGTTTCTTTTTTTGCTCACAAAAATTATTTGTTATTGAAATTTCTATGAGATTAAACATTATGGGATTTTTATTATGATTTCTAATTTAATTGCATTTTGGTCAGAGAATTGATTTACCTTATGACCTATATAATCAAATTTGTTTAATTTTGCAAGAGTATTGGAACAGTCTATTATTCTCTGTTTTATGTATCTATCATTGTTTATTTTTTCATTTTCACTTTCAATATCTTTATTTTTTTTCTGTGTGCCTGACCCATCAGTTTCTGAAAAGAATACATTAAAGGCTACTATGAAGATTGAGTTTTTTACAAATTTCTTTGTGTTTCCAATTATTCTTTTCAGTCCATATTTGTGTGGTTGTATCATTTGATACATAAACCCATGTGGAAACTTCTTTGTTATATTTAAGGATCTCTTAAAGTTCTATGTTGTCTGATATTAACTTCATAATTTTTGCTTTAAGTTAACATTTGCTTAGTTCAGTTTGGTTCATCCTTTATTTTTCAAACTTTTGGAACTGCATTTGGAGCCAGTTACTAAGGCATAAGTTTGGCAAAGGGCACAATGGTAGCAGGCAACCTCAATACAAATATCCCGATTCTGATTAAAAGGAGATACCTTTCCCTCCATTCCCTTCCTCTTCTTCAGTTACTGACCAGGCATACTTACAAGCTAGCATTTGTTTTGGAACTTTTAACTCATTTCTACAGTGCAAAGGTGGAGAGTAGGAGAGATAACAGTTGGCTTAACCAAGTAGGTGATAAAAACAGAGATGTCTTTGCAGGGGAGAAGGAAAGTTATTCAGCTGTTCAAAGTAGTAGGCAGCATGTTGGAAAGACTGTGGTCTTGAGAGGTGAGAGAAGCAAGAATACTTCCTTTGCAGTGGTCTCTGAGCCAAAGTCTGTACATGTTCTCAGTCATCTGTTCAAATACTGGGGCCTCCAGTTCTGTGAAGAGGTGTCAGAATGTGGCCACAAGACAGGTTCAGACCCAGAATGAGCTAGAATGGCTACCAACAACAACTCCTACAAACAATTCCTTCATCCCTTTGGCCCTACAGACCGAGCATGCTTGCTGGTGCACTGACAATTATGGCGTGTTTTATAACTACAAGAGCTGTTTTTCTAATATTTAAGTTAGTTAACATACAGTGCAGTCTTGGCTTCAGGAGTAGAACCCAGTGATTCAAGTCTTACATATGACAACCAGTGCTCATCCCGAAAAGTGCACTTCTTAATGCCTGTCACCCATTTAATCCATCCCCCCTTCCAGCAACCCTCAATTTGTTCTCTATTTAAGAGTTTGTTATGGTTTGCATCCCTCTCTGCTCTTATCCTATTTTTCCTTCCCTTCCCCTATGTTCATCTGTTGAGTTTCTCATTTTAATGTCAAAATGAGGCACAGGAGGGAAGCGTCAGTTGCACTCCTCACCACTGCTCTCTGGTTTGGTGAATGTCTCCAGGGAGAGCTCCTAGGGATTTTTAGGCACATGGTGATAATAAAAAGCAGGCTAAAAACTTTCAGTTGGCTTTCCTGTTTTTAAAAAAATTCTCTACATAAAATGTACCCTCTTATTTCCTGCACCCAGGGCAGACTGCTTCCACAGCCCACCACCTATGCCCCTTGGGGAGCCACTGCTGGGTTCTTATAGAGATCTTAGAAACTTACTTATTTTTAAATGTTTATTTATTTTTGAGACAGAGACAGAGCACAAGTGGGGGAGGAGAAGAGAGAGAGGGAGACACAGAATCTGAAGCAGGCTCCAAGCTCTGAGCTGTCAGCACAGAGCCTGACGCTGGGCTCAAACCCACAAACCGTGAGATCATGACCTCAACCAAAGTCCAACACTTAACTGACTGAGCCACCCAGGAGCCCCAAATCTCAGAAACTCATGATGGGTGTATCCCATATAACACCACCATCCTCTTTCACCAAAAATTCCTCTCACAGACTTGCCACTCTTGTCTACTATTTGAAGAAAGCTGAGAAATCTCAGGTCTTCCCTCGGCAGGAGATTCCAGAGTGGGGTGGGTACTGTTTCCTTAGATGGAAGTTTCAGCAGGATAAGTCACTGGAAAGAGTTTAACCACAAAGGCTTTGATCAAGGTCAACAGAGAGGGAACTGGACACAATGATTGTTGACTTCAATGTATCATATTGACTTGTATGACATGGAAATTCTATACTGGGAACCAACAGACCTAAGTCCAGACCATGGCATCACCACTGACTTTATTATCTTAAATAAATTATGAAATTAATATGTACCTAGACTCCTCCTTCTAGGATGGGTTGATAATATCTGCCCTGTCTTTCCCAAAGGGCTGTTCTGTAACAATATGAAGACAAGTGAAGAAGGGCTGAGCAGTGTGGCAACAAGAGCTAAAGAGAACCTTTCCTGCCTTACTACTCACTGACAAAAGGCCAGGCATCTGGATCCTATTCCCAAAGTAAACAAATGGCCTCTTACTAAAAGGCATATTCTACATGTTCCTACCAGGTATACTCATTGTAAATTATTTTATCATATTATATACTTATTGCCTATTATCATATAGACATAGATCTACTGGTCTTTATTTTCTTTGTGCTAAATGCAATTTTGACTCAACATGGGTCTAATACCATGATTATCACTATTTATTTTTATTGAAGTAAAACATACATACAGAAAATATATAAATCATAAGGGGATAAAGGTCAATTATTTGTCAAAAGTTAAGCTCATCCATGTAACCAGTACCAGATCAAGAAATAGAGCGCAAGACCCCAGAAGTCTCCCTCATGTCTTTCTTGTGCCTCCTTCTAGTTACTACCAACCTTTCCTCCCAGGGGTAACTGCCACTCTGACTAACATAGCCATATATTAGTTTTCCTGGAGGCTCTTTTGTTTTAAGTTTTAATTTTATTTTAGAGAGACAGAACATATGAGCTGGGGAGAGGGGTAGAGAAAGAAAATCTTAGGCAGATTCCACACTAAGTATGAAGCCCAATAAAAAGCTTGAACCCATGACCCTGGGATCACGACCTGAGCTGAAATCAAGAGTCAGATGCCCAAATGACTGAGCCACCCAGGTGCCCCCGCTGGTAGCTCTTTAACAGAATAGAAATGCCACTTCCATATAGTTGCTAATAGCGCTCTCATCTTTTGCTGTGTGAGCTTTTGATTATATAATAAAGCAGGAGAGGTGGGAAGAGTACAAGCAGACACAGAAGATAGGACTGGAAATTATCTTCTCTATAAAATATTATTGGTTAAGACCAGTGTGTCATTTCCAGCAGGCATTTGATCTTATAATATTTTGGAGGGGAATAAAGCTTAATGATGTTGGAATTACTGTGTTTCTTTTGTCTAAGATAAATTGCAAAATACCATTTATAGAAAATTTTTAAAAGAAGGAAACATTTCTCTGTGGCTTAACTTGGTATTTGTCCATACTTGGAGAGAGTTAGAGATGTACAGTATAATGTTGTCATCTTAGCACAATATTCCCAAGAGTGCAAACAAAATCCAAATGCCAGATCTTACCCCAATCACCAATATATTTCCTAGGTGATGAAGAGAGGATTGGGGTCTGGAGATGGGGGGAGGATAGGGACCTGGAACTATGTGCCAACTGCCTCAGGACAGGAAACCAAGTTCCCTCTCCTTTCCCCCCCATATCAAATCCCCAACTGCATTCCATTGTCTGACTGGGTTGGCCACAGCTGTGGCTGTTTCCAAAAGGAAGATGGAATCTAGCCACACTTGGATTTAGTATTCTCTAGAACTGCTATTCCTCTGGGCATTATTTTTAGAAGTATCACATTGCAGAGGGGCCCAATTTTTCTAACCAGCTTTGGAAAAAATTCCAATCCTTTTTCCCCCTAAATATAAAAGATTGGTGTAAAACGCTTCTGTTCATATTTTCCCTTATCCCAGTGGAATATCCTTATCCCGTGGAAAAAGAGAACATGATTGCTTAAACCAGCTATCTGCCTAAAATAACATTGTTGAGGTTTTTTTCCTAAGTCAGATAAAGTATATATCATAATAGTACAACACAGCTGCGTGTTTGAGCTTAAGAGTCTACAAAGTGAAAGTCTGTATGGTGACTTGTTATTACAGCTCTATTTGACTTAGAACAACCAAAATTCTCTAAGAATTTATGGTATACCAGGTACGGTGTTAGATACAGTTGACAAAAGACAAATCAGACTTTGTTCTTGCCCACAAAGAGTTCACAGATCAATGGCACAACAAACACAAAACCAATAATTAGCATATAATAAGCAATGCTATAATGAAAGTAACTATGTGCAATGTTTTACATCAGACAAAATTAACTCTGATAGAATGTATGGCCTGGGAAGAAGTCACAGAGGAAGTATCACAGGATAACTGGCCAACTAAGACAAGGACCAGACATGCCAGGGACAAGGAATAACGCAAAGGCAAAGAGGAATGACATAGCCCAGTGTCTTCAGAAACTGAAAGGAAATGACAATCGTCTAAGCCCAAAGTAAAGGATGGCAGTTGGTGAGACTAAAGAAGAGGACTAGGGTCAGATCATGAAGGGACTTCATCCTCTAAAAAGTTTTAAGCAAAGGACCAACACAGATTTGCAGTGTAAGAACTGACTCTGGCATAGAAGAGGGCTCAATTAGAGGAGGATGAAAATAGGTGCAAGAAGATCAATTAAGAAACAATGTTGATTTCAGACTTAAAATATACCAGGCCTTTAGTCTCATGCACACTCTTATTCTCACTCTGGTCTGTTTTCTTGCTCGCTCCCTCCCTTCTGTTTTCAATGCTGTCTTTCTTTCTCCATACCTCTGTAGCCTTGCTCATATTTTATATAACATGGTAGGGATTCTAGGAAAATTCTTCAAAATATCCTGTATCATCCCACAGACAATATACCCAAGATCCAAAAACAACTTAGAGAAAAAAGAAAGGGGTTAATATGACTCACTGAAATAACGTCATGTTACTTTTCCCCATTATTTTAAGTATGTTGGGAAGATACCTGACAAAGAATAGATTTGTCTGGTAGTCTCTCTGCTGACTCTGTTTAAATGATGGCAGCAGAGTCAATATGGTTTCACTTATATAACAAACAGGAAAGAAGAAAGTTTGTCATTACTAGTGACCTGCTGGTAATGCCTACCCTGCCCCAAGAGTTTGTTGGACTTCAGCCCTTGACCAGTCATCTCTAACCTATCACTGGTTGTCCTCATGAGCTGTGACACAGGTGATTCCTTTGTATAAACACTTTTGTATAAACTAGCTGCCTTCTTTGTGTCTCTCCCTGTCCAGAAGGCATGGGTTTGGAAAAGGAGGAGACTATCTATAGTAGTTGAACTTGCTCCATTTCTGGATGTACAGATGAGCCACAGTCTGACCATTTAGGGTAAACAAGACTTTAAAGAAGACTGATAAAGGATCCCCAGATGGATAGGTACAGATGAATCCGGTAAGAAGAAATGATTTGCACATCCAGCATAAGGTGTCTCACCCTTAGGGAATGTATTTGAACCTTAGGAGAGGGGAACATGAGGAATTTGAGGGAAAAAACCCTAAGTTACTAAAAATTTTCTTTAAGTCAAAAATTTTCATATGTTTAGAAAATTCAAATGTAAAATAAAAAGAGTATAGGACATGTGTATTTGTGAAAATGGAACATGTCTTTTTGTTGTTTTTTTCTTTATCTTTTCTTGTTTAGGTTACTGCTCTAACCTGCCTCTCTAACTCATGAATGGGAGAAAGCATGGGAGAGTAGTCCGCCAGAAGGGAATAGAAGCTCAGATTCTGTACTTGATGCAGTAGTTTAATAGATTTCTTTCCTTCAGTTTGCCCTCTATAACCAAGGAGAAGTAAACTTTTGACCCCAAAAGGAAATAAATGAATGCACTACCTATGATAGCCAAATTATGGAAACAGCCCAAGTATCCACAAACTCATTAACTGATGAATGTATAAAGAAGACGTGGGATATATATATATATACATATATATATATATGTATATATATATATATATGTATATATATATATATGTATATGTGTATGTGTGTGTGTGTGTGTGTGTGTGTGTGTGTGTGTGTGTGTGATGGGGATTAAGACGTGCACTTGCTTTTATTTTTAATTTTTTTAATGTTTATTTATTTTTGACAGAGAGAGAGTGTGTGTGTGTAAGCAGAGGAGGAGCAGAGAGACAAGGAGACACAGAATATGAAGCAGGCTCAAACTCACAAACCACAAGATCATGACCTGAGCCAATGTCAGACGCTTAACTGACTGAGCCACCCAAGCACCCAAGGAGTGAACTTGTTGTGATAAGCACTGGGTGATGTATGGAAGTGCTGAATCACTATATTGTACACCTGAAACTAATATAGATTGTATGTTAACTAACTGGGATTTAAGTAAAAACTTAAAAAAAATAGAGTCAGAAGGGCATACCTTTAAAATTTGGATATACTAGGAAACATATGTAAAGCCTGTTTGCAATGAGCAATCGATGATATAAAATGTTTTAAGTCTGTTTTCAAAAAAAGAAAGAAAGAAAGAAAGAAAGAAAGAAAGAAAGAAAGAAAGAAAGAGAAAGAAAGAAAGAAAGAAAGAAAGAAAGAAAGAAAGAAAGAAAGAAAACCTTGTACATATCCTAACTAGATTTTGACTTTTCCCTTTTAAGCAAAAATAAAACTTTCTCACAGTATAAAGATGAATTTAAAATCAAGAAGTATTTTGCACAATACATAAGGGATTTTTGGAGCTTTTAGAAAGTTAATGCTTCATTATGGAATAATAAAAATAATATTAATTTAACAGAAAATCTGGGCTCAAATTCCACTGCTAGTCAAGATTAAGTAAGCCAACTGCAATCTATGCCTCCCAGTGATTACAGACCACTTGAACAATATCATCAACCAACTTGACACTTAAAGGAAACTCCAACAACAAAACATACATTTTTTTTCAAGTATTCCTGGAAATTCATGATGATAGATCATATCCTGGGCCATAATGCAGATCATAACAACTTAAAATAATTGAACAATAATAATTTGTTCTCTGATCAAAAGGAATTAGAAATCAGTAACTTTATGGAAAATCCCAAAAATTTGAAAATTAAATGGCATACTTCTAAATAATCCATGGGCCAAAAAGGAAGTCTTCCTCAAAAGGAAATTGTAAATTATTTTGAACTGATTGAAAATGAAAATGAAACATATTAAAATTTGTGGGATATAACTACAGTAGTGCTTAGAAGAAAATTTATAGCATTAAATGCTTATGTTAGAAAATAACAAGGATCTCAAATCAATAATCTAAGTTTTCATATTAAAATACTAGGAAGAAAAGAAAATTAAACTCAAAGCAAGCTAAAAAGTAAATGATAAATGTGATAAATAAAAAAATAGTTAAAATCAAGGTAATAAAAAGTTTACTCTTTGAAAAATCAATAAAATTGATAAACCTCTACCTAGATTAATCAAGAAAAAATAGAAGACGATAGACCATGTAGACATTAAAAGGGTAATAAGAGAATCCTATGAACAACTCAATACCCGTAAATTCCACAAGTCAGATGAATTGTACTAATTCTTTAAAGAAATAAACTGCCAAAACTCACTCAAAAAAGAACAAAAAGGTTAACCTAAATTTTCCTGTATCTATGAAGGAATTTAATTTTACTCATAAACTTTCCCAAAATGGAATATTCTAGACCCAAATAGTTCCATTGATCATTCCTACTGAACACTTAATAAAGAATACAGGGGTGCCTGGGTGATTCAGTCTGTTAAGTGTTCAACTCTTGGTTTTGGCTCAGGTCATGATCTCACAGTTCATCAGTTCCAGCCCCCAAGTTGGACTCTGTGCTAAGTATCCTTGACCCAAGAACCTGCTTGGGATTCTCTCTCTCTCTCCCTCTCTCTGCACCTGTCCTCCAATAAATAAACATTTTTTTAAATAATGATAGAAAGAATACAAATTTATACAAACTCTCCTATAAAACACAAAAGGGGGGAATATTTCCCAATTCATTTTAGAAGGCCAGTATTACTCTGATACCAAAACAAGACAAAGTCATAATGAAAAAACTATGGCACAATATACCCCACAAACAGAGACGTAAAAATCTTCAACAAAATCTAGCAATATATCAAATGTATTCAATATACCAGATATGTTTGATCAAAATATATATCAAATCTAACAATACATAAATAGGATAAAACATTACAACCAAGTAGAATCTAGGGAATGCAAGGCTAGTCCAAAATTAGAATTAGAAAACTATATTTCACAGTTTAAATAGGTTAAAGAAGAAAAAATTCATAGATGCAAGAAGAAAAAAAGCATTTGATAAATTCAAATTCCATTCATTACTTATATATAAACTCAACAAACTATAAATCGAAGGGAACTTCCTTAACCTCATAATGGGCAACATGTGTAAACATGCACATGAATATACACATATGACTTAAGGCTAACATCATTCTTAATGGTGAAGGTTTAAAATCTTTCCCCCTAATACTGGGAACAAGTAAAGGATGTCTGCTCCCACGTTTCTATCTAACATTATATTGGAAGTCTTGGCCAACTCACGTGGGCAAGAAAAAAATAAAAGGCATACTTACTGGAAAGGAAGAAACAAAACTGTCTCTGTTCATAGATGATGTGGTTGTCTATGCAGAAAATTCCAAGGAATCTAAAACAAAAACAAAATAAAACTCACATAATAAGTGAGTTTAGCAAATTCATATTCCAGGCCAATATACAAAATAAATCACATTTCTCAATACTAGTAATGAACATTTGGAAATCAAAATAAAAAAAAAAAACAGTCACAGGCATGGTGGATGTATCTGGCATATAGAGGGTAGTCAATAGGTACTTGGATAAATGTACAATTTGGATTTCAAATGTTTTCTATTTTTGTTTTTCAATAAATTTACATTTCAAAATGTGTTCTTCTGGGTGGTGTTAACATGGTCTGATATCCTCAAAAGTATAACTACCCATTGACAGTAGCAGCTGAGAACAAGCTAGATAGCTGGAAGCAGCCAGACAGATTTAAAACATATTAAACAATCCACCCTAAGAATGATAGAATTCCCTTTAACTGTGGTATTTAAATGAGCATTGTATTCTTGGCAGGTAAGTTTCTAGTAAGTTTCTAGCTTCTGTAACGCTGCTATATGCAGTAATCTCTGTACACTTGGGTCAATTAACATGCATCAGAAAAATTAAAAATTATTTTGGCAGAATCTTAGTGATCTAAATTATATTGAATTTATTAATCATTCAACACAAATGAGGAGGAATAATTCTCAAGATTAACATTGCTGATAACAGCAGGAGATCGGATCCCCAAATGTTAACACTACACATCCATTCCAACTCTCATTTTAGAATGTGAAACCACAGTATTTCTAGTCATAAAGGACTACATCTTTGGTAGAGTGAACACATATTTATTGGTTATTATTAATTTTACTTTTTTGTAGTATTATATTCATAGAGCTATAGTTCTAATTCCCATAGCACATGTTCTATTTTAGTGGGTGAAGCCAGGAAAGTTTGGCAATCTTAAGGCCTTTCTTTGAGGTACCAGAGAGAAACGTCCATTTTAAAGTACTCAGTAATAAAACTATTTGTATCCAACTGTTCAAGCAGATAAATGGGCTCTAAATCTATAAAAGGAAAAAAATGAAAAGAAGTTAAAAAAAAAATCTAAGTACATAAGCAGCTCACTTCCTGGCATAGAGCAAACCACTACTTTATGTATAAAAATTATAGTTGGAACAAAATTTCTTGTTATATCAACACAAATACTCAGCCAATGGTCTACAATAGAAGAACAGTTGTACATATGCCTAGATTTGAATAAAACATTGTATGCCTGGGCGCCTGGGTGGCTCAGTCCGTTACGCGTCCGACTTCGGCTCAGGTCACGATCTCGCGGTCCGTGAGTTCGAGCCCCGCGTCGGGCTCTGGGCTGATGGCTCAGAGCCTGGAGCCTGCTTCCGATTCTGTGTCTTCCTCTCTCTCTGCCCCTCCCCCGTTCATGCTTTGTCTCTCTCTGTCTCAAAAATAAACGTTAAAAAAAATTAAAAAAAAATTGTTTGCCATTTCTTTTGCTGATTGGAAAATTTCAACTAGAAATAAGGAAAATAGTCCATAACTCATAGAAAGGCCTTAATTACTTAGAAATTTGTGGGGTTTATCTCCTTTCTTTATCAAACATGAAATATTTTATGTGGTTGCTTCTGTTTGTATAAGTTTTAAATGGCTTTGAATTAACATTGCCATTGTTCCATAGAACAAAACTGCTGCTATAGTGATAAATTGTTTGGAGGCATTTGAGCAGTGGAGAGGTAGATTAATGTAGTCAATAAACTTGAGCTTCTTTAAATCACAAAGACCTAAGTTTAAATCCAAGTTCTCTTACTTATTTGCTGTGTCACTTTCACCAACTTACTAACCTATGAGCCTTGTTGGCTGTTTTTTGTCATCTTAGGATGGGAATAATACATAATCTTGGGATGCTGAGAAAATTAAGAGATTGTATATAAAACCCTATGTGTATAATTTCTCTTTTTATTGTTATTATCTAGTTTGTTTTTAAACAATTATATATGTCCACATATTTTAGATAGTTCATGTACTTTAGATAATTTTTACTCTTGGGTCTCTTTTGCCTGGTAAGCCTCATTATATCTTGTAAGGAAGAATCAGATCAAATACTCCCTTAACTAATTTTCAGAAGACCAATAGGGACTGTCTAAGCACACACAGCTGGTTGTCTACTGAAGGGACTTTTAAACTCTTTGACTTTGATCTACACGAAGAAATTCCTCTTACATCATGACAGAATATACACATGCATAACTGAAACATAAGTTTCACAAAGCATGTTAGTACCTATTAAATATGGTGAAGTTATCATTTCTGTTTTGTCTTACTTCATTTCATTTTGTAAGATGTTGACTATACCCCATGATCCTCTAAGGGGTTGCTACCAGAAGTTTGAAAAATATTAATCAACCCAATAATCCTCCTCTTCCACTTTCCCTTTATTTAAGTCACAAAATGTGACTTCATTCAGATAGGTACCACTTCAAGGAAGTCCATCTAGTTTATTTATTTTTTAAATGCTTGTTTATTTTTGAGAGAGACAGATGGAGTGCAAGTGGGGAGGGGCAGAGATAGAAGGAGACACAGAATCTGAAGCCAGCTCCAGGCAAGCTAACAGCGCAGAGCCAACACGGGGCTTGAACTCACCAGCTGTGAGATCATGACCTGAAGTCATAACCAACTGAGCCACCCAGGTGCCCCTAAGTGAACCTAGTTTAAAGGCAAATAGTGACTGAGCATCCCTTGTCAATGAATACTTCAGGTTGTGCATACAGTATAATTCTGACCAATATAAGAAGATATTATTTCTCTAGTTTCTTTTCTTATAAAGGTACTAGTTCTATCCATGAGGGTTCCACTCATGACCTAATCACCTCCCAGAGGCCCTACTTCTAATAACATCGCACTGGGCATTAGGTTTTCAACATATGAATTTGAGGAGGAGGACAGAAACATTCACCTTGAAAATCCATTGTACCTTGAAAAGATCTTAATACAAGTAGATTGAGAAGGGAGCAGCTTTTTATTCAAATTCACTGTCTCTATTATCATGAAGAGCACTGAGTAATGTGTAGAACTGTTGAATCATTATTTGTACACCTGAAACTAATATAACACTGTATGTTAATTATACTGGAATTAAAATTAAAAACTTAATAAAAAATTCACTGCCCCAAAAGAGTCTGATTGGTTAGCATTAAATTGCAATGTTTTTCACCAACCCATAATCAAAATCATTTATATAGAATGATACACATGATATGCCTTGCTTTCTAGATACACATGGTATGTCTTGCTTTCTAGAAAACTGAAACTTGAAATATCAAGTCTTTATTATTACTAATAGATGGATATAAAAAGGTGACTTTCAACAATTTGCAAACCAACTTCAATGAGCAATATGCTACTCACTAGTTTTAATGTGCAGATTATATTTAAAGACCTAATGTTGGCAATCTTGGGGAGAAAAAGCAATGCCTGGCAAACCTTCAGTTCTCCTGTATACAGTAAAAGCTATCAAGTATGCTTACTTTCATATTACAACAGAGTCACTGACTAGACAATGAAAAATATTCAGTCGACTACCTGGCTGCTTAATATAAAGTTTATGTGGTATACATTTTAAATATCTTTATAGCTGCTTCAAGTGATGTTAAATGGGTTTGCTTTGTGGTTACATTCAGCTGGTGGCTAAGCTGAGCTAGAAAGTTCAAGAGAATCTCTCTAACTTGTCTGGAGCTTTAGTGCTATTCATTGAGGTACTTCAGTTATTCCTTATGTAGCCTCTCTTCTCATGTAGTGCCTCTAAGGACCTACCACATGTCCAGAAGGATAGCTTGGGTTTCTAAAGATACCATGTTCCAGCTTTAAATGTTTCTGTACATTGATTTCATCTGAAAAGTAAAATCAATTTACTTTTGGAATAGCTTCTCAACTCCCATTGTTAAAATAAATTGAGGTGTCCAGACTTAAATTTGGAAAACATTTTTAACTTTACAAAAGTATTTTCCAATAGTAACAAAGGCTTCTATTTTTTAAATACAAAAAACATGTTTTCAGGGAAATATGTCTTGGAAAGAAAAAAAGGATTTTTTCCCCTTAAGATTATAAAACATTAGGCCACTTGGTTCAGCAGTGTATTTTGGCTCCCCTTCCTCTATCCCTCCCCTCCTTCCTTCTTTTCTTCCTTCCTTCTTTCCTTCCTTCTGGACAAAGTGCTTTAAAATCAGAACTTATTATGTGTTAAAGTACTGAAAGTTTCTCTAGGGTTTCCTGAAGTGTTCATGAAATATTTACTTGAGAAATTGGAGAAGAGGTTACAATAGCAAATATTTAATAATATATCATTGTGGGAAAAAAATCCCCTAAGATAAATGATAAAAAGAAAATTAGGTAATCTTCTTTGAGAATATAAGAAATCTACACCTGGGTGGCTCAGTTGGCTAACCTTCTGACTTTTGGTTTCGGCTCATATCATGATCTCACAGTTCATGGGTTCAAGCCCTGCATGGACAGTGTGGAGCCTGCTTGGGATTCTCTCTCTCTCCCTCTCATCTCTGCCCCACTCCCACTTGCTCTCTATCCCTCTCTTTCAAAATAAATAAATAAACATTAAAAAAAAAAGAATAAATCTACAACTGTTTTTATTCCATTATACTTACAATCCATTATGTTTAGACTTAAAAAAAAAAACCTGAAGATAACAAAACAATGTATTTCTCAGAATCGTGGTAGCTATAAAATTCCAAAATGTATAATCAATTAAAAAAGAAAAAGCAGTCATCAACTCAGAAAATTTGTTTCAGTAATTAAAAAAAAAATTTAATGTTTATTTATTTTTGAGAGAGAGAGAGAGCATGAGTGAGGGAGGGGCAGAGAGAGAGGGAGACATAGAATCTGAAGTAGGCTCCAGGCTCTGAGCTGTCAGAACAAAACCCAATGCGAGGCTCAAACTCACGAACCATGAGATCATGACTTGAGTCAAAGTCAGACACCTGACCAACTGAGCCACCCAGCCAGCCCACTGTGTCTGATTCAGCAATTTAGATTCTATCTGTAGCACTGCCAAGGATATATATTTGCTAAATGAAACTATTTCTCTTGATAATAAGATTGTAAACATTAAGTTATTAAATAATGTTCAGGAATAAATAAGACAATTACTATTTTGTAAGTATTTGAATTGTTTTTTTCAATTCCCAGCAGAGAACCAGATGCAATCGACACTTTCACATAAGACAATCAAACATAAAGTATTTTTATGCTAATAAGTGATGAGCTTCCACTTTAAAAATCTAACCAGAACTTTTACTCATGTTCCTTTCTGCTTTAGAGATTAACAGTTTTTATCAAATGTTCATTATGCTTGTTATGATTATACTGCATTTCATTACCATGATGTTTATAATACACTTAATCACAAAATATATTCCAAGTTTAACTTCTATTTGTTTTAAAATGTATTATTTTCAAAGTTTTTTATGATGACTTTAGAGAGGAAAGTAAAATATATAGACATCATATCCTCCTATAAACTCAGAGTACATCCAGAACAGTCTCTGAAGTATTTGTACCATTTTTATTCTCAACTTTACCAGCCAGAAATATTATTTTCAATGTTATAACTAGTCTCAGGGCAAAGAAAATTAGCCCAAGGTGCCAAAAATAAGAAATAAAGCATGGTCTCAGGGTTATGATAAATCAGAGGCTGTAAGACCCTTCAGAAGGGTGCCGACCCTTCAGAGTCGGTTAAGTATCTGACTCTCGATTTTGGCTTAAGTCATGATTTTGCGGTTCGTGGGATCGAACCCCATATGCGACTTTGTGCAGACAGAGTGGAGCCTGGATGGGATTCTATATCTCTCCCTCTCTCTCTCTCTGCCCTTCACTCACATTCTCTCTTTCTCTTTCAAAAATAAATAAACATTTAAAAAATTTTTAGAATGATGTCAAGCAATGCCTCATAGGCCCTGAGAGCATTTTCCACAGCATCCTGATTCTCAGCCTGTGGTAGAAGAGGCCTGTCTAAAAGAGATGTATAGAAGTGACTTTTATCTAGTGGGGTAGACTAATTTGCTATAGAAGGCTTACAGAGTTTTTAAGAAAATTGTATTGATGAAGATACCAACAACAACTAAAGGAGGCAGGAGCAGTTCAAAAAGAAAAGCAATGTCTAGGCCCCCAGCTCTCTATAGGTCTTTTCTTCATAAATTTCTTTTTCTTAACTCCTCCTTTACAAACAAAAAGATTACTGTATTAATTATCTACCGTTATGTAACAAGCCATCCCCAAACTTAATGGCTGAAACAATGATTTTTAAATTTCTCATGTTTCTGTGGACTGAATGGTGGTTCTTCTGCCCTAAAATCGTGGCAGCTAGAATGACTTAGATGGCTTGCATTCAGATGGTGGCTAAGCTGATGAACCAGAAGATTCGAGAAGACCTTCCCCACTTGTCTGGGGCCTTGATGCTATTGACTGGGGTATCTCAGTTCTTCCCTATGTGGACTCTCTCTCCCTGTGGTATCTAGGGACTTGCTATGTGCTCCCTCTCTCCATCAGGATAGGCTAGAATTCTAACATGATACCTCAGGAAACCAAGACCATGAAAGCAGAAACTTTCAGGCCTTACTTTCACCACATTTTATTGGTCAAATTATACTACAAAGCCAACCCAGCTTGAAGAGGAAGGAAAATGGATTTCACCCCTTGAAGAGAGGAATGGTATGCTTGTAGAGGAAGAGGAGGAATTATTTGGGGGCCATCTTTGAAGACTGTCTCTCACAGTCCATCCTCTGGCCACAATTCTTGCCCAACTCATATGCAAAAATATACTACTTGCCCTGACTCTAAAAGTCATATTATCCCATATGGAATAAGTTTAAATAATTATCTTATTGTCTAAATCAGGATAGAAGTCCTGGGTATTGTTCCCCAGGTGTAGCTGCTTGGGAGTGGCCTCTCAGTCCAGGTTTTCTAGGATGGAAAAACCACACAGACACTCCCAGTCAAAAGGTGGGGGACAGGAAAACAAGAGACATAAAGCTAAAATAGTCAAAGCTCCCACACTAGGGGCAAGAGTAGTCCTTCATTGTGGTTCAGTTCATCCCTCTGGCAGTGATTTCCTAATCCATCACTTGCCTTGCTTCTTAGGTCCTCCCTTCAGTCTGCTCCACCATTCAGTCATGCATGCTTCCTTTTCCATTAGAAATGACAAGTGCTGGGTTGGAAATGTTTCCTGTAAATTCTTCTTTAAAATTGAACAGTTCCTTCTTTAGCTCATTTCTTTCCTCTTGTACATTATCATCAGTAGTTATAAAACATTAATTGGTACTTTCACCATTCTTCCTGGAAATCCCGTTAAGAGATTTGTAAGCTCATAAGGTTCATTTTCTATCATCTAGCATGGGCAAAAGTATTGCTAAGCATTCTTGCACTGCAAAACTCAGGTACTATGTTTTTCAGCATTTGATAATTTCTTTACTGCCTTTCAACCTTCTACCATCTGTCCACTATTCTTCAAGCCTTTGCTAATAACCTCCTAACCTGTATTCTTGTACTCGTTCTCTTGTTTCTGTAGCAAGTCATCACAAATTTAGCAGGCTTAAGCAACATAAATTTATGATTATCTAGTTCTATAGGTTAGAAGTCCAACATGGATCTCAACAGGAATAAAATCAAGATGTTGCCTGAACTGCATTTGTTTCTGGAGGCTCCAGGGCGGAGTCTTTGCCTTTTCCAGCTTCTAGAGGCTGCCTGCATTCGTTGGCTTGTGGTTCCCTTCAACCATCTGTAAAGCCAGCAACAGTGAGTTGATCTTTCATTTTGCATCACACTAGCTATGTATCCCTTTTCCACTTTAAGGGTCCCCATGCTTATACTGGGCCCACCTGGATAATCCAGGATACTCTCCTCATCTCAAGATCCTTAATCACATCTGCAAAATCCTTCTTACTGCTGGTGGTAACATATTCATAGATTCTGGGGATTAGAATGCAGACATCTTTGCTGGGGAGGTGCATTATTCTGCCTGCCACGCTGCCTTTTCAGCTTCCAACTAACAGTATTTTTCCAATCTCCACCTATCACCTAAAGCCAATACTTGTTTCACCTTTTTTTTTTTTTATAATACAAGATACCAGATACCACTTCTATATCTGTTGTTAAATAACAAACCACCCTAAAATGTAGTGTTTTAAAATGATTATTTCTCACAATTATTTGCTTAGTTTTTTTTGGTCCCCATGTGTGCTATGATCATTTCTGCAGCTGCACTCAGTTGACTTCACTGTCAGCAGATGTGGCAAGGGCATGACCAGTAGCAAAATAGCTCTCTACAGTTGAGGCAGACTCTGAAGAATCTGACAGCCGGAGGTTGCTGACCTCCTACCTTGCAGCTAGGCAGAAAGCCCTTTCTTGAAGGTGAATTGGGCAGCATATCTCTTTGCTTAACACAATCCACCCCTCATTCTACATAGGTCTAATTTTCTATATATGATTAGGGAATTGCTCCTATAGGATTGAAGGCATCACTTTTCCTGAAGGAAATATGGAGGTTAGTGGGACAAACTATAATCCCCATTGCTGCAGTCAAGCTGGAGCATACAATCAGTACTCATCATCTCCCCCCCCAACCCCCGCCACCACCACTATTTATTCTAGATTTCCCTTACTGTCCAATACTACCTATGCTGCCCTTGGTGGTTTCACTGGTGTTGCAACTCAACCTTCATTCCCTGAGGGGCCTGAATTTGTCATCATGCATTTTTCAGGGTGAGGTTGGTAGACCTATTCATTACAGTCACAATTTGCTAAGTGTATCATGCGGTCTCCACACTTACTCCTTCCTGCTCTGATTGTGTAATAGGATCCCTACTTCCTCCTGATGATCAGTGTCAACTATCCTTGGCAAGACGGTGACGCTTTTTCTTGTCTGCTGGTGTCTGGACACAAGCAGCCCAGAGTACCAAGGAGGCAACTGAAGCTTATATTTCAATGTGATTTCTGCTATATTTCTTAACAAAAGTGTGTCCCTTTAAGGACTAAGACCCCTAACTATGCAGACTTCAGAGTTGTGAATATAGGAAGCACAAAGTACCCTTAATTAGAGGCAATCCCTCATTAGAGGCAATTGTAGGGGGAGGCACTTGTGCTACCACCCTTTAGTTCCTACACCCATATTTTCTGTATTGGGGAACAGTGCCATATAATAATCTTTGATCCAATGCATATAATACATATTTACTATGGCGTCCTTGCACAGTCTTGTCACAGAACTGTTGTTCAGCTGTACCATCAGCAGGTTGTTCCAATGCTCTGTCAGGCTGGCAGCTTCTGGGTGGTGTGATATGTGATACTGTCAATGACAATGTCAATGTCCTGTGGATATGGGACCACTCTTGTACTTCCTTTTCTGTAAAACACGTTCCCTGGTTTGATGTGATATTATGTGAAATCCCATGCTAGTGAATCTAGTATTATATGAGCATTCAGATGGTGGTATTGGATGAGGTTCTGTGGGCAGAAAAAGCAAACCCATACCTGTAATATGTGTCTATTTCTGTGACAGGGAACTTCTGGTCTCTCCAGAATAGAAGGGACCTAATGTGGCCAACTTGGCATTTGGTCATGAGGAATGTTACATTGGCAACTCAGTCTTGTTCTCTATTGCTGGTAGGTTGGGCATTCAGCAGGAACAAGAGCTAAATCAGCCTTGATCAGAGGAAATTCATGCTGTTGAACCCATGGTCAGTCTTCATCCCTTCCACAGCAGACACTCCATTCATGTGCCCATTGTGCTAGCATTGGGTGACTAACAGCCAAGGAAGGATGGATGATGTCAACTGGGCAATTTGTTCAGTCTTCTTTACTGTTAGTGACTCTTCAGTAGTGGATGCTCTCTGGTGGGTGTTATGTGTAATTTTCTTCTTTACAACAAAGAGTAATGGCTAATATTACCTCTATTGTCGGTAAATAACTCCCCCCCACCCGCAAGTTTTTTTTAAAATACAATGTTAACATGTAGCTTATGGTTTCAAGTACAACTTTCAACTAAGGTTGGACTTTACTGGAACTTAACAATTTTCCATTCTTATGCCGAATTTTATCTTCCAGCCGTTATACTGAATTTTGATTTCAGCAATCATATTTTCCAATTTATAGGATCCCATTTTTGTTTACTGTTACACGATCACATTCTTGTTTTGTGTTATACTATCACACAGCTGTACAATATAATCTCTTTTTTAAGATATGTAGTGTTTTTTCATTTGTTCTCAGTTTGTCTGTTTCCTTTGGATTTTTTCCCCTCCTTGTTAACTGGGCCCCTCTTTGCTATTTGGAGGCTTTCACCAGGTGTCTAGTGGTAACTGGCTCTTATTTATGGGTGTTGATTTTCGGCCTGGTGGTCTTCATTGTGGGCTCATTAAGTGTTTTAGCCATACTTTTCACTAGAGTATTTTAATTGTCCATATTTGGAGGCAAAATTTTGGTAAAATTATTGCCTGCAATAACATGAGACACAGAAAATATACCTAATGCACTCATGGCATTGGGTGAGATTTTAAGGCAGAATTAAAAAAAAAAAAAAGCTGGCTGCTATTAGCTGCAATTGACAAGGTACTTACTCAAAGAGACAGCTCAAAAATAAAAAGGTGGGTACACAGATTTGAAAGAGAATACAGAGCCTAAGGTGGGCAGGGCTGCAAAATGAAATGTTTTTCACCAAATCAAATGTGTGAAAGTTAAATGTAGCCTTAGGACAAAGATCAAATCCAGGGTCCTGCCTATTACCATGGCCTCAAGAAAAAGACCCAATAAAGGGTATAACAATACACTCATTTTTCTAAGACCTCTGAAGGGATGAAGGGGATGCCTTTCCCCTGAACTAAAGAACTACCAGAATGATTAAGGGATTAATATAAGATTTATATGCTCAAGACATAGAGGTCTACGAACAGTCATGAGTACTTGGAGAATCTCTGGCTGAACTGGTTAATGACTGTTTCTCTAATACTCTTGTGCTGCAGTCTTCGAGACCTTTACTCCTACAGTAACTCCCATATTTGGGTGAACCGTAATTCCTTTATTAAACCTCTTTATTCATGTAATACTTGTTATGAATCTGCTTTCCTCACCAAATCTGGACTAAAATATGTGGCTGTCCTAGAAGAGAGACTAAAATAAAAATTTAATCTATCACTTTATTAGAAGAGGCAATCCATGCCAGTGAAACCAAGGAAGAAAGGCTAGCAAGGATGAGAAGCAAATGCACATTGATGTTACTGTATAGCACTTGGTTTCTGTTTCATCAAAAGCCATGAAGACATTGCCACTCACTTGGCAAATAAACTTGCCCAGCTACATGGTATATTTCTAGGCAGGGGGGTTAAACACTGTGCCTCAAAGCAGTCTTTCAGAAGAAAGAGAGAAATTTATCTGACAGCCTCTTTTAGTTCATTGATCCAAATTTTCCGAACAGATGGTTCACTGCTCTCCCACATGCATCCCCTAGCCCTCTTGACAGTCGCTGGGGAGACTCTGTGATATGGTGCTTCCTAGAGTGCAGAAGTGTTGAGATAGGCCAGGGATTCTGAGAATGTAGCTAGCTGACCTCAGGCAGAGGTCACAGAAGCCTGCTGGCAGTCTGTCAGTCTATGTAGGGTGGTAGTTATGGCAAAGCAAGTGGTTAGTGGCCTGGAAAACAGTGGGGCCAAGAATCTGAGAAGGCACTTGAGGAAGATGTGTCTGATACTGTACCCAAAGATAAAGTATTTATTGGCACAATAATGCTATCTAATAAACAGCTTGAAAACGTCAATGGCATAACAATGGACATCCCTTGCTCATACATCTGGAATCAGAAAAGTGTCAGGGGATTCTCTTGATCCTGGTGAAGATCGTTCACATATCTGGGGGTTGACTGGCCATCAGCTAATCTAGACAGGATTCAGCTGGGGTAGCCAACAACTTGGCTCTGCTCCATGAGTGCCTAATTTTCCAGCAGACTAACCCAGGCACAAATGTGCTTATGGCAATAGCAGAAAAGTAAAAATACACTAGACCTTTGGAAATAAATATGGCCCAGAATCAGAGTGAAAGGGTACTTCAAAGAAGAATGAAAAAGGACCATGAATACAGGGAAAAGTAAAGAATTAGGGACATTTTTACATCTTAACATACCAAAGAAAAACAAAACAATTCATTGTTCTAAAAGGTATTATTGTTTTCCTGGGGAAAAAACTTGAGATTCTATCTGGCTTAATTATAAATCAGGCTTTTACAAAGTATGCGGGTCATCTTTCTTATGCCAGCTGTGAGATGGCGGTAAATCCCCTCCCTCTTACCTGTTATGTTCAGTTGGTTTGTAGAGCCTATTAAGTGGCAATAGATTTTGGCTCAAGGAAGTCCAAATCTAGCCCAGAGAAATCCAACTTTGGCCCTGCTTAAATCAATTCAGGGCTTCCTCTGTTCCCAGGACCAAATTCTAAACATGAAGAAATCCATTTTAATTCCATTCTTATAAAATAAATGCTAAATAGGCAGAGCCAGTTGATGTGTTTGGCTCAGACTATAGGACTAAAAATGTTCAAACCATATATAATCCACATTACTTTTTATAAATAGCATAATAAAATGGTGACTTCAATAAACCCAATCAGAAGTCCCAGGTTCTACCACTAACTGTGTGACATATGGGCAACTTACTTAGTCTCTTTAGGTCACAGCTGCCTAATCAGGAATTGCTCTAAATTATAATGTTGCAAATATCCTGTATCCACAGGATGTGAGTAGGCATTACTCACTCAAATAAGTTTAAGAAATACTAACTTAAATAAATTCAAAATGTTTACTTCAAGACTTTTCAGCACTTTTGAGCTGTACCTTTTGAATCTCTAAGAGGGGAATATAATGTGCAGCAAACAATTGTAACCAATGACTCATTTTTTCATAAAACATATTATATGTCACAATGAATATGCTTTGATAAACATACAGTTATTGCTAGCATCCACATGGTTCAATTTATCAGTCAAGATCCCAGAAAGAAAGAGAGGGCAACTTCATATAGGGGCATGGGAGAAGAATATAATAAAATGACAATTTACAAATGTGTAGGTAGGGTTTAGGGAGACCAAAAAGGAGTAATGAACTACTCTGGGGCTAGTTACAACTGGGAGCCATTACTTCTTGTAACGGAACAGGGACCTGAAATTAGAGAGGGTAACTTGAATAACTGCCTGGAAAGAGATGCCTGATAGGATGGTCTTCTGTAGAAGGACACAGCCAATCCATGGTGACCTGGCAGGTAAGGAGCCAGAGAAATAAATTAACACAGCTTCATTTTCCTTTCAACCTCCAGTCTCTTTCTAGTGCTTTCATCTGTTGAACCTAACCGAAAGCCAGAGGGCAAGGGAACCTACCTCAGAGAAGAGAGCAGAATGGAAAAGGGTGGTGGATGAATCTAAAGGGGCAAATAAAGTCTATTCAGCACAGTAGGGATCCTTTCACAAGCAGCTAGATTAGGTGATTAAACGATGTCCTCAGGACTCAGTCTTATCTCTCCACTCCATTTTCCTCCGCTGGCTTCATTCTAAGGCGAGTTCCCACCATCTGCAGCACAGATGCCATCAGCAGCTCTAGGGTTATAGCATGGTTAGCTCACAATTTCAAATAAAACAATAAAAAGAATAGACACATATATAGCACTGAGTATAGACAGGTGCTGTTGAAAGCTCCTTAGATATATTAACTCAGTTAATCCTCACGATAATGCTATAAGGTGGCAACTGTACTATCATCTCTTTAGAAATGAAGCAACTGGCATATGACTGGTAAGAGGAAGAAGAAAAGCTAAGATTTAAATTCAAGTAGCTAGCTCTAGAATCTGTGCACCATATTGCTTTTTGAAAAATAAACCCTATCTCCTACAGCACTCACATCACTTGTCAGAAAGGATGCTGGGTCATGTGCTCATCCTTGGCTCAACCACCAGGCACTTCGTTTGCTAAACTGGGTCATATGTCCTTACCCACGGTAGGACATGACTGCCAGTAATTTCTGCCTAAAAAAGATGTCAGGCAAATGTAAAAAGCAACAAATGTCCATCACAGGCAGTGTGGACTTACAGAAACAGCCCTAGCCACTAAAGTTGCAAGTCTAGTTCTGCCTATGTTTGCCACAAACCTCAAGCCAAGTATTTATGACTTCATTTTCAGTGAGGAGATTCTGATCCCATCTACCTCCAAATGTGGTAGTGGGTATAGATAGAAAAATACGAAGATCCCTTAACAACTATTATATCTAATTATATAAATATAACATATATTATATTAAAAAGTAGTAATGAATTGAGATATACCCAACTTGAGCAAATAACTTCTGAAATGAGTGTTTCAGTCAATACTATCTCTAAAAATTTCCTTAGAAAATGAGGTAAATGAATGAAACCTTATTTTCTCAAGTGATCTAACAGACATTGTATATTAATATTTCCTAAGAATAAACAAAGCACACGTAAAGGTTTATTGATTTTTAGCAAAATAAAATGACATAAGTAGCTTTTTAAAAACTAATGGATAAGTTTTCTCATTTCCTTGTCTCCAGAACATTTGGCATTCTTTATCAGCTGGTACATAAAAGAGTAGAAAAATAAGAGATTGTCATATTGTCCTTGGTATTTCTCTTTTAATATATCAGTATGGTAGTCTACTAGAAAGTAGTAAATAGCTTCAATTGTGGAAAGGAAGGTGTCTGGCTTTCCTTTTTGATGGCGCCAAAAGCAAGTTTTTCTTGTTTTCAACTCAACTTGTAACAGTCCTGCCAAAAACAAATAAGTATAAATATTTTTTATTAACCACAGGATATTAACGACAATAATGATAATTTCTCTTATTTATTTTAAGAATTTTTTTTAAGAGAATACACAAGTTCCTTCAACCCCAACCAAATAGGGTATTTTCTTAAATGCATTAAGGTAAATACAGAAGCAATATAAAACACAGAACAAAACTTATACATAAATCTTAGAACTTGCAACCATCAGCTAAAAGTAATCAAGATGCTATTTTCTATCTACCAGTGTCTTTTTACATTTTAACCAGTGACAGGACTAAATTCACCAATATTCAGAAGGTTTCATTTCCTTGATAAACTGACATTTCAAACATCATTCTAAAACTCACTGGGAGAGATAGGCAAGTTAATGGTCCTTAATATAGTTAAAGTTGACTTCTGGATTATCACTTTTTGGCTATATATTCATGAACAGAGTACCTAATGTTGTTTCTTTGGCTCTGCCACATCTGTACATGAGGCCTCAATGACACAGTCAGCTAGAATGTCTTACTCCTGTGCATTTAAAGAGGAAATAATTCATGAAATCACAGAACAGTTCTTTGACCTCTTAAAACTCAGATGTGAACATACAAACCCAAAATGCTTTTAGCACCTTAGACCACTACTTAGATTCACATTATATTTATTTTGCTATACTTTTTATAAAGCATATTTATTTCAAAGTGAGAAAGTAGTATTAAAGGGAGAAGGGAGTATTAAAATGAGCCTCCCTACCCAGATAAGGAACTTCTGAGTTACCGATGATTCCCTAGTATCACACCTCTCTTTAACCTAAAAGCAACTTCAGAAATGCAGCAAAGAATGACAAGAAATAAAATACTGTAAAATATTAAGATTTTTAAGAGATAAGGAGGATCAAATGTCTACATAGGACTTGCAGGGGGAGAGAACAGAGAATGGAGGAGATATAGTATTTAAAGAGATAATGTCCATGACTTTTCCATAGACTATTTTTAAAAATGCAAAGCCACAGACCCATGAAATAATGTATCTCAAGCAGAATAAATCTACAGAAATCAAGGCCTAGATCCATCACACAATAGTATAACTGCAAAAGAGCAAAGTTAAAGAGATTTTTAAAGCAGGGATTAAGAAGTGGCAGATCATATACAAAAGAATGGTAACGGGAATGATAGGAGACTTTTTATCAGCAATAGTAAAGTACTGAAGACTCCAGAATAAAACCTTCAAAGTGTCAAGAGAAAAAACTAACAACCTCAAATTGTGTACTCAGCAGAACTATATATTAACAACAGGAATGAAAACATTAGTAAAGTAACAAAAACTGAACATATGCCAACAGGAAACCAAATGAAAGTAATTGCTAAGGAATGTATTTCAGCAAAGATAGTCTGGGTTAAAGGAAAGGTGAGCAAAGAAAACAATAAACATCTATGCAAATCCAAATAAATGCTACCTGAATGAAACAAAAACAATAACCATATGTAATTTGCGGGCTGAAGATAAAGGACAGAACAAAAATAATGAAGAAAATAACAGTAACTTAGTGAACAAGGAGGAAGTTGAATCAAACATTGTCTGCTAAGTGCTTAGCGTGTTCAAAAGGGAAGATTAAAATCTTGTTTAAAATACTGTTTGACTTAAAATAAGTCGCATGTGCAGAGTACAATTTTCTAAAAGAACCAAAATAGGAATATTACAGAATGGAAAAAGATAAAAACTTGAAAAAAAGTCAACAACAAAAAAAGTAAACAACAGGACAAATAAAATTAAGATGGTAGAAATACATCCCAAAATATCAATACTCATAGCAAACATGAATAGATGAAATCCTCCATGTAAAAGATTCTGAGACTGAAACACAGGATGACCTCTACAGTCTGTCTACAGGGCTTCCCTCAACATCGGAGGGTCAACCCGGAGGTCTGAGCTGACACAGTAAAAAAACAATAAATTAATTAGATGTGTAAGAACTGGAAAGGAAGAAACACAATTGACATTACTTACAGAGAAAATACTTTTAAAATCAATAAACAAATTACTAAAAATATAGTATCTTAGGGTAGAGAGGATTTATACAAGACATAGCAAGTGCTCAACATGAAAGATTGAATTCTACATCAAGAATTTCTATTCCTCAAAAGATACCATAAAGAAATTTAAAAGATGAGTCATAAGCTACAAGGGGATATTTCAAAACATTATTATCTACATTCTAGTAGATCTAAAGAATTCCTACAAATCAATTTTAAAAAATTAGAAAGATGCACATAATTGTTTCACAGAACGGGATGCGTGTGGCCAAATAAATGAACAAAAGGATGCTCAATCCAATTATTAACTAAGGGAAAGGCAAATTATGATCACAATGAGATGCCACTTTATACCTGCTAGACTGGCAAAAATCAAACATCTGACAATACCAAGATAGGAGGCATCATGAATCAATGGGGACTCTTATACATTAATGACGGGTGTATAAATCTGTATACCCAACTTTGGAAAACAGTTGGCATTACCTTGTAGAAGTGGGCATTCTTATATGCAACAACCCAACAATTCCACTTCAAGGTATGTTTCCTTAAGGAACCTTGTACATGCATAAGAGTATTCGCAGATGCATAATTTGTAAGAGCAGAAACTAGAATTAACTCAAGTGTTTCATCAATAGGAGACTAGATACACTGTAGTATATTCACACAGATAATACACAGCAGTGAAAATGAATAAACTATAGTTAATCATGTAACAACAGGGGTAAACCTTAGAAACAAAATGGTGACTTTAGATTGCAGGTCCCCGGGGAATACAACATGCAGGTCAAAATAAAAAACTAAATAACAAAGATAATGAAAGCTGATGCATATAAATAAAACACAAAGGAATGATGAAAACATAATTCAGGAGAAAAGTTACCTCTGATCAGGGGAGAAGTGGAGTCATGCAGGGAAGAACATAGGTAGATAAGTTATTGATACAATTCTGGTGCCTGGGTTCTTAATTATTCATTATATCACCATGTGCTATAACATTATATTATATATATATGTTCTTTCACATGTGTTATAACTTAGTTTAAAAAGTAATATAAATAACACCTTTGCCTATTTAGTGGCAGAATGAGAGCCAGAAGTCAGGTCCCAGCCCTGTTCTTCCCATTAGGCTTACAATACAAATCTAATCATGTCAATGTCTGGCATTAAATTCTCTACAAGTGTCATAGCACCTGTGGAAAAAAAGACCGAATTCCCAGGTATGATATTCAAGGGCATTCACAGTTTGTATTTCTTCACAGTTATTTCTCCTACCATTCTTATATACGTACACATTCTACACCATATTCAACTTTTTCAGTGTCCTGAACGTAAAATGATGTTTTTATATCTTTGTGTATATGCCATTCCCTTTGACTGAACTGCCCAGGCCTCAGCCCTTTATCCATCAAGATTTCAACAGAAACAGTTAATCCTTCAGGGAATCCACGAAGAACAGGATTGTGTCTCCTCAATGCTACCCCTGCATCTAAAATTTATTGAATTTTCTTACCTGCTTACTTGTCTGCCTCCTGTAATAGATTACATGGCAGACAATGTCCACTATCTTCTCAATATTCATGTTCTCCTTCTCTCAATATTAACAAACCTCAATCCTGTTCAGTATGGCAAGTGTCCAGCTAAAAATAAAAACTATGTCCCAGCTCTACTCATAGCCAGAGCGGTCATGTGAACCATTCTGGTCAAAGAAGGAAAAATGAAAACTCCTAGGAGGAAATTCCAAGAAAGCTATTATTATATTATATATTTATTTTTTAATGAAAGAGCCAGACTCAGTGGGCATATAACAACTGGAATATATATGGTTTGCCTTGGGACCTAGCAGCTATCTTACAAGGATTAAAGTGATGGAGGAATAAAACGGAATGAGTATGAATCTTTACAGGCATTATGAAGTCCTTATAATAGCTTGGACTACCTATTTCTGGACTTTTACCCATGAAAAGTAAACTCACTACTTGTTTTAAGATTCCATCTGGGTTTCTGTTTCATATGAGGAGACACAACCCTAACTAATAGCCACTGTGATCAACTAGAGAGTAGAGAGATTGCTCTATTCTCCTTTCTATCCCCCAATCTAGGACATCACCTATCCAGGAGCAGGTGTTCAACAAATATTACTGAATGAATGGACAAATCACAACCTTTAAAGTATTCTATCTGGGTATTTTGGAAATATTCCAATTTGATTTTTTTAATGTTTTATTTATTTTTGAGAGAGATAGAGAGACAGAATATGAGCAAGGGAAGGGCAGAAGAGAGGGAGACAAAGAATCCAAAGCAGGCTCTAGGCTCCAAGCTATCAGCACAGAGCCTGATGCCAGGCTCAAACCCACAAACTGTGATATCATGACCTGATCAATGGATCCATCCAGGCGCCCTGAAAATATTTCAGTGTGAATCATTTTGATTCAAAGATATACAAAAGTTGTAACAACCCAAACCAAACTCTTTTGACTATTTGTATTAATGTTAACTATATCCAAGAAGTAAAGGCAAACATTTGAAAATGTCCTAATTAGTACAATTAAAATGTTAACATAGGATTTGATATCACAATGCAATTTCTAAAAAACAAACCAAAAGTAACTATTAAATAATGCTGGTTTCTAATACACCTAATATGTTCTAAAATGTTAAGTACAGGGGCGCCTGGGTGGCGCAGTTGGTTAAGCGGCCGACTTCAGCCAGGTCACGATCTTGCGGTCCGTGAGTTCGAGCCCCGCGTCAGTCTCTGGGCTGATGGCTCAGAGCCTGGAGCCTGTTTCCGATTCTGTGTCTCCCTCTCTCTCTGCCCCTCCCCCGTTCATGCTCTGTCTCTCTCTGTCCCAAAAATAAACGTTGAAAAAAAAAATTAAAAAAAAAATAAAAGAAAAAAAAATAAAATGTTAAGTACAAAAATCAAGAGTTAGTGATTATTAGCATTAATCCATCCTGTTTTAATGATTTTCTTATTAGTATATAGAACCTTTGAAAACACACTGAAAAACACAGGCATGGGATTATATAGAAAATATTTATTTTTAAAAGCTCAACACATATATTAAAAATTCTTTTGCTAGCATTTTTTGACAATAATTTTATGATGAAATCAGCAAATCTTTTTTAGCAGAATTTTAAAGCAGATAATTATAAATGGCTTTTCCCTTCAAAATTATTTCCTGAATTTCTTCAACTGAAAAGTAAGAGTAAAAATCTTGAGCTATCCTCATACTGTCATTGTGAGGACTGAATGAGGCAGTATATGATACAGCACTCACTTACACACTGACTACAGTTCAGGCAATGCTTTTAATCTAAAAAAAAAAAAAGCAGTCACTTTAAACATATCAATACAGTCAAAATGAAGGGAGATGGCTGGCCAATTTAAAAAAAATGTTTTTAAATGTTTATTTTTGAGAGACAGAGACAGAGACAGAGCATGAATGGGGAGCAGCAGAGAGAGAAGGAGACACAGAATCTAAAGCAGACTCCAGGCTCTGAGCTGTCAGCACAGAACCTGACACCGGGCTCGAACTCACGAGCAATGAAATCATGACCTGAGCTGAAGTTGGATGCTTAATTGACTGAGCCACCCAGGTACCCATAAAACAAATTATATAATCCCAGTTTTTATAATTTGGACTGCCTCTCCAACAAAAGTAACCATCCTTCCTCACCACCTTCTTCTAAGGCTTCCTATGGTGAATCTTCAAGAATGTTATTATCACTCTTCACGTGTAAGTTCACATTTTATGATTAAATTATGCGCTCAACCTTCAAATGTTTTATTTTGCCAAGAGTAAAACATTCAGAGCTATTTCTCTGTAAAATGTGGCAAAACAGTATATTTCTACATTGTTAAAGAGATTCTTAACCTCTGCATTCATAAGATAACCGAAACAATTTCCAATACATTACATTTGAGGGTTTTATCTGAGGTTTAAAGCTGGTGTGTTCATGATGAATGGATAAAGAAATTGTGGTTTATATACACAATGGAGTACTACATGGCAATGAGAAAGAATGAAATATGGCCCTTTGTAGCAACGTGGATGGAAATGGAGAGTGTAATGCTAAGCGTAATAAGCCACACAGAGAAAGACAGATACCATATGTTTTCACTCTTATGTGGATCCTGAGAAACTTAAAAGAAACCCATGGAGGAGGGGAAGGAAAAAAAAAAAAGATGTTAGAGTGGGAGAGAGACAAAGCTTAAGAGACTCTTAAAAACTGAGAACAAACTGAGGTTGATGGGGGGTGGGAGGGAGGGGAGGGTGGGTGATGGATATTGAGGAGGGCACCTTTTGGGATGAGCACTGGGTGTTGTATGGAAACCAATTTGACAATAAATTTCATATATTGAAAAAAAAAAAGCTGGTTTGTTCAGTTTAATCCCAGCAAATGATAAAATGTTTTAAAACCCAAAGGCAATGATTTATAGCAAACATGGATTGTGTCTTGAGGAAGTAATTTGGTTTTACTGGAAACTGTTTTTTCACATATACAGAGATTGTTAAGTATGTGCAAAGCCTGAAGTAGTCCCTGTGGTGCAATAAGGCACTAGAAGGGAGAGGGGTTGAAGTAGGACATGCAGATTTCATGGTTTTGAAGGAATTAAGAAATCCCCTTTTAAAAATACCGGATACCTACTATGTGATCTGGAAAGGAATAACAGAAATTTTGGTACAAATCTGATTTGAAGCCTTAATTTCAAATATGAACACTCTGAAAACAGATTTTTGAATTGTGCCTCAATAATTCCTTTTATAGTTTTTTTTAACTGCTTTCACTCATGTTCTTTCATTTGATCCTTTCAATTACCATATAAGATAATTGTAAAGAAAGTAGTTCAGAAAAATCTTCAAACTGAGGAATAAGGTGCTGCTGTAACCATCCAATGCAGTGTGGCAGGGAGTGCTCCAAAGAGTCGGGCCTTAGGGCTCCATCCCTCTATTAAATATCAGCAAAAAGATTCTTCTAGGTCTTATACTCTGTAGTTTCTCTGTCTCTCTCCTTCCCACTTTCCCCCCCTTCCCTCTCTCTCTCTCTCTCTCTCTCTCTCTCACACACACACACACACACACACACACACACACACACACAATTTCTCTGTCTCTATCTTTCTGCTTATCATTCTCACCAACAAACACACAGGTATGCACACAATTAGAATGACAAAGCAATCTTACCAACATGTATGTTGACCTCAGAGGTATGAACTATGTAAATTAAATCTAGTATTGTCACTCATGTTAGTTTGAGATTAGTTAACACAAGTTAAACTCCAAAGAAGTGTCATAAACTTTCTTTTCTAGGTGATGTGCATTTTTAACAATAGCCTGAGAAAGGGTCTCCCAGGTTGAAACTGTTTTGGCAACTGTCTAAAACCAACTGGGTAGTTCTCCTGCCTTCTAATCAAACATGGTACACAAACAAAGCTATCAAGAGCTGGAAATAAATCTAAAGTATTTAGAGAAACTACTGAAAAACCCTGAAGAACTAAGTAAGGTGCAAGTAAACAAGAGAGGTAACATGAGTTCCTGTTCTTCAAATTACCAGCTGTGCTAGTTGGGCAAGTGAAGAAACTCTTCTAAACCATTTTATTAGGAACTAAACTTTTCACTCTAAGAGACAGAGACATACAAAGGTAAAACAAAAGAAAGAAAATCCCTGGGAAGTTAAATCTTGGAATTGGAACTATCCATGTGAACTCATGATATATGTGCATTTTCCTTGGCTCTATCCACTGTAGCAATGACATCCAAGTTGTAATAAGTTTACTAGCTCTTGATTTCTAATATTAGTCCCCACTAAAAAGAACCACAGCTCCTTTGTATAATCAATCATTGGTTCTAGATCTGGGGCAGGAAAAAAGTACAAGTGAACTTGGGACATCCTGTTGTACCAGAAAAGACTAATGAGGCCATGACACAGAGAGGGCTTGAAGGCCTCCACTAGCAAAAGTTGAGACAATGTGGGCATCAAAAAAGATACAATCACAACATATTATGTATGATGAACTAAAAGGAAATCTAAAAATGTACAGTGACCTCAAAAAGGGGCAGGGGAGAGTGGAAAAAAAAAAAGAAGGGGGGTGTAGAGAAGAGTTCTTTACATAAGAAAGCCAGCTAACAAATGTAAAAGAAATGTCATCATTTTGCAATCCTTGATGTAAGTACTGATTTAGGCAAGTCATCAATGAATACTAAAACCACTCAGTGAACAGCAGTTGGGAAATAGACAGTTTATAGTCTCGAAGCGTCACCCCACAGGTTACTACTACTAGTTTCAAAGAAGAAAACAAACCTTTATAATGGAGAGACCTGGCAATCACCACTTTAATTAAAGTTGTTACCAATAACGGAACTTACATTATATGCCTCTTGATTTGATGCAATAGTATATAACTTTACCTATGAATAGGGTAATCATATAATTAGTAAGTTAAAGAGCTTCATTTCTGAGAATGAAAGCGAATGCTATTAATAATCATATCAGAACAAGTATAAACTGGAAATGTCATGGACAACCCTAGATTTATCCTTATCACGAAGTATCCTTGCAAAAATACTGAAGTGAATCTAATTATGATGGAGCATTCAGACAACTGCCCGGTCCTCCTCACGCCAGCCAAAGTCATAGAAAACAAAAACAGGAGAAGCTCTATGTTAAATCAGACTGAGGAGGCCTAATAACTACATGGGATATGAAGGAAAAAAGAGCTACAAAAGATACTTTGGGTCGATAAGGGAAATGTGAATATGGACTATGTTCTGTATTACAGATTAGAGAACTTTTGTTAATTTGCTTAGAGTGATAATGGTACTGTGACTTTGCAATTATTCTTAAAAGATGTACAGTTAGGTATTTAAGGGTGAAGTGTTGCCAAGCCTGCAACTTACTTTCCAGCAGTTCAACCAAAAATGAATGATATATCTAAGTATAAACACACATATAATAGAGAATAAAACAAATGTGGCAAAATGTATGGGTATTCAGTGCAATTCTTCCAATAATCTGCAGGTTTGAAGTTTTTTTAAATGAAAGTTGGGAGACAGAGCAATCCACAAAAAATTTGTTTTTCTTACCTTGAAGTCTCTCATCAGTGAATATTTTGTTTGTTTGGTTCCAGGTGCTATCGATAAATATAATTTTTTTCAGTGTTGTGTCTTGGCCCTTGCTGTCATTTAAATCCTGTTCTTCAGTTTTCTTGCGTTTAACAGATGGCTTCTCAGGGTCATTTTTGTCTCTAACATTATTTTGAATCCTTTTTTGCAGATGAAAAGAAAGATCTTTTATTGAAATAGACTTAGGTCCAGGAAAAACCAGTGCAACCTAAAGCAAAGAAACTTAAGTCAGCAGTGTGCTATTATGATCTTTGAAATGAATAAATTCTGACTTAAAACTTGACAAGAAACAAACATGTTGAATATGTTCCCATTATGTTCATAATATGGTTTCTTAGTTCGTATCAAATTAGATCTGTATGTACTATAGGCAGGAAAATGGAGAGGGAAGAAAGTAAAAGCAGGCACAGTAATATTGGCAGTAAGTAAAAACCTGAAGAAATAATGCAGAAAAACTATATAAAGTGGAAAGATGAGATTCAAAAAAGCCTTAACAATCTAAAATCATTTGATCTTTGAAGATACCAATGAAGTAAATAATTTGTATGTTTATTGCTATAAAAAAATAACTCTAGGTCATTAAGAAAAATATTAAATTATGTTCAAGTAAGCTTATAAAGGTAATAGAATTTAAAATTCATTTTTAGAGACACCTGGGTGGCTCAGTTAAGCATCCAACTTCCACTCAGGTCATAATCTCACTGTTCTTGAGTTTGAGCCCTACATCAGGCTCTGTGCTGACAGCTCAGAGCCTGGGGCCTGCTTCAGTTTCTGTGTCTCCCTCCTTCTCTGTCCCTCCCCCACTCACACTCTGACTCTGACTCTCTCTCTCTCAAAAAAAAAATAAACATTAAAAAAATTCATTTTTAGACTTAATGTGAAGAGTTGTAAAAAAATAAGCTGCCTACTTCATGGTCCTTTTCTTCATATTCTGGAATACAAGGATACGTGTAAATATTTACAAATTCAGGTGCTAATAGTTTTGCATGTACAGCAGTACTTTTGCCATCTGTTTCATTTGGATGTTTAATGATGTCAATCTTCAGTGGAAGCTAAAATTAAAAAAAAAGAGAAATCAACACAACAAACATAAAAATTCTAATTTTTATGTTAATAAAAATAATCTTTAAGGCTGAAATAATAAGTTCACACTAAGCTCCTACAAATATAATTTGAAAATCATACATTTCTAAACTAGAATATTAAGAATTCTAAGAGCCATAAAGCAAACCCAAATTTCTTCCTGGATATTGTTGATCACATACTAAACAACTATTTCCAACTCCTTTAACATAGAATCTACTCTTAAAGTAAAGTTTCAAGGTCATTTTCATTTACGTTACATAGGCAGGGAGTCCAATTCCTTGCATTTCAGTATCTGTGCCAAGAACATTTTTTATAATTTCTATAAACTCTAGGTTTGTTAATTTTATGACACAATAAAAGGAAATATAAGTTTGGGCAAAGGCTTCACATCTAACTTCAAGTCAAATCTTATTCCCTACATGTCCTTCGAGATCAAAGATATTACCCTTTGTTGTGAACATCATGATTCTCATCAGTGGCCTTTCACAGCAAAAATGAAATAATCATCAATTGGAAAAAGTAACAGGTCCAAGAGGTGCACACTTTATATAAAAATTAACTCTCTTCAAAATAATTTTGTCTATTTTCCTTAAAGTTTCTTTGTTATGGATTATGACCTGCCTCTTTGTAAAAATAATATTCTCTTGCATTTCTTGAGTGAGATTTTACTAGTATTTCACTGATTTGTTTGATTTAGTTTTCTGTAATAATGCGTATACAGGTGCTACAGTCAAGAGTATGAAAATGAAAGCCAAGTCATATCCCCCCCATAACATATAAGAAACTCCAAGTTGGATTCTTCACTGATTATAAATGATTTATTTGTTATGATAAACACTCTTCCAGCTTCCGCTTTACCCAAAACAGGATTTTAGGTAGGATTCTAGGTATTTACCCTGGGGCAAGTTATTTTACCCTGGAGTACAAAACTATTTTTGTTTTTTAAAACAGCTTTAATAAAGGGATAAAATAGGTATAATAAATGCCACATATTTAAGGTATACAATATAATGAATTTTAACACCCTTGAGTTCATCACCACAATCAAGATCACAAATTTATCTGTCGCCCCCAAAAGACTTCTTGTGCCTCCCTCGTTCCCCTTTCCCCATCAACTACCACTCACAGTCCCTAGGCAATGATGATTGCTCTGCTATCACTATAGGTTTGCATTTTCTAAGGTTTTATATAAATGAAATCATATGGTATATGCTCTTTTCTTTTTCTGTTGGGGTTTTTTTTGGTTCTTGAATATGTATTTTTTACTGAAACAATCATTCATAAATTAATATACCAATATGGTATGTACTCTTTTCATCTGACTTCTTTCACTCAGAATAATTGTTCTGAGAGTCATCCATATTGTTGTATGTATCATTAATTCTAGAGCTGGTTTTTAAAGGAGCAGTTGTCGCACGCAACTAGATGGTCCCAACTGCACATACTTTACTTTTCTGGGTGACTGTGTGGAAAAGGAGGGTATATATCCCAGAAGGGCCATAAATATGTACCCCAAGTAGTTTTCAATTTAGGGTTTCAAATGCCAAATCTCCTTCCCTCCCCACTTGGGCCTAGTGACCAATTAGGGCCAATTGCTTCAAATCACCAAACCAACTTCTAGTTATAGAAAATTTACCATTTAAGTAGGCAGTTCACAAATGATTTTACATCAGTCTACTTCTGGCTGAACTCTACGTCAGAATTTCCTCATGATGCTCAGTCTCAGTTGACACTACATTCCCTTTCCCCAGGGTCTCTCAGTCCCAGGTCAGCATTATCTTAGCCCAGGGCAGATAGAAAGAGGAAAGAAGAAAAAGAAAGCACATTGTGACAAAGTATTCTATTACTAGTAAAACTGACTTTCTTCTATGGCTGATGAGTAGAGCTGAAAATTCCAAAGGTGACATTTCTGATTAGCTGGCTATGTCTGAAGGGTACCATTTACATCAAGGACACAGAGTGTTACTCATATATTTAAAAGTCACATACCTAGCCTATCATGGACTAAATTCTACAAGTATAAGACAATTATGCAAACTTTGTGCTCAAGAAGTATCCTGGGACCCAGTATAGGTCCCTGAAGTTTCTGATACTATGAAACAAAAGCACAGATCAAATTGTGGAAATAATATTGTTTGTACTCTAGTTCACACATTTTAAAGGAAGATACTTCTTAAATAATGACAGGGTACAGAGTAACACCAGCAGTGTTTACCACAGTTCAAGTAGAGATGTTGTTTTCAAATACATAAAGAACATCTGTTCTCTAACACCTATAATTCCTATAAAAGATTTACCAAATCTTTCTGCCCCAATTTATTAAAATGCCGTTAGCAGGTACCCTAAGCCTTTTCCGGTGTGATTATCAACTTTCCCAAAAAAGAGTCTTTTAAATTCTAGAGTTCTAGGGGCACCTGGGTGGTTCAGTCGGTTAAGCCTCCTACTTCAGCTCAGGTCATGATCTTGCGGTCTGTGAGTTCGAGCCCTGTGTCGGGTTCTGTGTTGACACCTCAGAGCCTGGAGCCTGCTTTGGATTCTGTGTCTCCCTCTCTCTTTCTGCTCCAACCCCATTCACACTCTGTCTCTGAAAAATGAATGAACCTTAAAAAAAAAAATTAAATTCTAGGACTCTACTAAAGATGAAGATTTCTTTTACCTCATGAGTTTTTTTTTTGGGGGGGGGAAGACTCCTTTTTTAAAAAATACCCAAGAGCATCTTTTACTTATGCATTTCTCATGACATTAAAAAAAACCATATTCTGCATGAAAAGAATCAGTATTTATGAATTTATTCCATAGACTAAACTTTAAAGCTTGGGAGGCACTTACTCATCATGTAGTCGTCTTTCCTTCCCAAGCAGGCTATCTAAAAGCAAACACTGAATGATTTGTAAAAATAAAGTAAACATTAGAACGAAAACTTTACAGAGTTTTTATTACTATTAATATATGTTAACATACTGAGTTTTATATATGGCCATTAACATATAAACACTTTTAAAAACTCTGCATGGGGGCGCCTAGGTGGCGCAGTCGGTTAAGCGTCCGACTTCAGCCAGGTCACGATCTCGCGGTCCGGGAGTTCGAGCCCCGCGTCGGGCTCTGTGCTGATGGCTCAGAGCCTGGAGCCTGTTTCCGATTCTGTGTCTCCCTCTCTCTCTCTCTGCCCCTCCCCCGTTCATGCTCTGTCTCTCTCTGTCCCAAAAATAAATAAACGTTGGAAAAAAAAAAAAAGTTTAAAAAAAAACAAAAACAAAAAAAACAAAAAAAAAAACTCTGCATGATCCGGTAGGCTATTTAGAGTTGATCAAACCCTTGGCATGGTGTTTTGAGTCACTGATTTGGAAAATAATCCTCTATTCTTAAATTTCTATGAAAAGTCAGTATGTTAATGACTTTTATTATTCTGATCTTCAATCCTTTGGAACACAATACATCTTAAAACTTCTAAAAGGATACTCTCTTTATGTGGCTATGATATGAACAGAAGATAGAATAATTCTGTGTATACTTTAAAAGCTATACTTTGAAATGTAACATTCTTGTAAGATAATAGGAAACTTAAAAAAAATTATTTTCCTCAAGTTTTCAGTTTTTTTAAGGTAACTATGAAGCTGATTAGATTCCATGCCTATTTCTTCTTGACCAATAAACTTTCCAATAGCCTGTAAGTGTGATTTTAGACCTCTCAGGAGACCATGAACTTGACAAGACAGCATACAAGCCAAAATGTAATTCAAGTAACAAAATATAAGTATTAAAGTATTCTACTTCAAATTTAAATGAATCTTAAAGTCACCATATTAAATATTTTTGAATATAGTTTCAACTTATTTTCTTACCAACAAATTCTAATGAGCCCATGTGTAGAGTTTAGTCTCTCTAAAGCCCTAATAGGCAGCAAATTTTACACATTATTTGATTTACTACCCAAGTTCATGTAAATGTTAGACAAGTTGACATATATGTAATAAACTCTTAGATTACAAAGATATCATGGTCTATACACCTTTTACCTACACAAGAGTATCTTGGTAAGCAAGAAAAAGTACAGTGTAAGCAATCAATTCAAATCAATTTTTTAAAATCTGACTTAAATAACTACAATTATAATATGGCCCGATGAATACGTAGCCTTTTCAAGTATACTTAGTTTAGGTCACTGACATGAGCTCTATCTCCTAGTGTAGGATGGGGGTAATAAGCTTGTTCTACAAAAACCTAAACAAACATCAATCCTAGTTCCTTTAGGATATGTTTTTTTTAAAAAGAAGTCCAAGGCCTTGAAGTAGTTTTTGAAGTTCCTTCAGGCAAGCTATATACTTGTCTCTTGTACTATTCATGTTTATGCCATATTTTTTCCTATGTTTTAGATGAATTATAATCATTAATGAAAAAGTAATTGATTTCATTCAATACTACTCAGACCCAAGTATTTTAGCAATGTGAATCTCTTATTCCAGAGACAAGAAAAAGAAATAGATTTACCACTCTGTAAGTTTAAATTTTCTATTAATAGTATTCATTTCCACAATGACGCTATTTATCAAGCTTATCAATTATTTTAGAGCAGGTATATATGCGATGTCTTTTTAAAACCTCTTTTCCTACTTTCAAATAATTAAATTTCTTACCAACCTTCACAAGTGGCATCTGCTCAATAGGTACATTTTCAACTGGGACATAACATGTATAGCAATAGAACATTCTTGAACCACCACATTTGAGACATTTTGATCTTCCACTTTGCTGAGCTTTTTGAAGAACTTCTTGAGATGCTAGGCATAAGTTTTGAAGAGGATCCTCTGTAGCTATGGAAGTAGTTTGTGACTGTTGTATTTCCACAAATTTTGAATTATTTTCTTCTTTGTCTTTGAGAAATATAGGTGGATTGACAGACATTTTTCATTCGAACCAAAGTTTAACATCTATTTCTAAAACATACATCATAGGTGTGCTGCAAAAAACAAAAAGTGGGGGCAAAATAAAGATAGGAAATATTTTATACTTGTCTCCACAAAGAAAATCACTCAATTTAATTTAAAACTGTGTGCTGCTATATTTATTTAAAAATGTTAATAAGCTTTTTAAGCCACTAAATTAGCATGATTTAAAATACAAAATTAAAAAGCAATAATCTCAATATATTACCCTTCTGGGCCAGTCCCTCCATAAAAATAAAAAGATGCTATCTTAGAAAAGTTATTTATTTATTTATTTATTTTTTTAATTTTTTTTTTCAACGTTTATTTATTTTTGGGACAGAGAGAGACAGAGCATGAACGGGGGAGGGGCAGAGAGAGAGGGACACACAGAATCGGAAACAGGCTCCAGGCTCCGAGCCATCAGCCCAGAGCCTGACGCGGGGCTCGAACTCCCGAACCGCGAGATCGTGACCTGGCTGAAGTCGGACGTTTAACCGACTGCGCCACCCAGGCGCCCCTAAGTTTTATATTTAAATAACTTTTCTACCCAGGCGCCCCTAAGTTTTATATTTAAATAACTTTTCTGAGGGGCGCCTGGGTCACCCAGGCGCCCCTAAGTTTTATATTTAAATAACTTTTCTGAGGGGCGCCTGGGTCACCCAGGCGCCCCTAAGTTTTATATTTAAATAACTTTTCT
>NW_024412415.1:15722528-15724984 GCF_014898765.1 Herpailurus yagouaroundi | reverse complement strand
AAAAAAAAAAAAAAAAAAAACGTGGAAAAAAAATTAAAAAAAAAATATATAAAACTTAGGTACCAACAATCCATTTTTTAGTGACACACACAAACATAACTAAACATCCACTAAAATAGGATAGGCATCTACTACCAATTATAATTTGTAAACTATCCCAAAAGGTGAAATATATACCCAGAAAAATAAAGTGTGATCTTATAAACTTAAAAATTTTACAAAGTAACACTAATGTCCTCTCGCTTGAAGATTTCATACTGCTTTTTAAAAATATAAATCATTCAGATGCTTCACTTCTAGAGATAAAATAGTAAAATTACTTTCCCATTTAAATATTTCTTTCAAAGAATAATGGCTGTCCAAACTGTTACTCAAATATTCTGTAAGCACAGTTATCTTTTTAGGGAGAAAAGAGACTGGGGACCTTTTGATTTGATATGCATTCCAAAGCTGTAAAATGAGTCTTTCATTATAAAGCCTTATGGCATTGTGGTGTTTAACTATGAGGCCCCAGGCACTTTGAGTACAAACACTAAGAGAAGAAATGCTGTGACTGCAGCAGGAAACTTTTCTGCGGTATCCCAAATAGAAAGTGAACAAAAAGTCCAGTGGAACATAATATTCAACATAATTTACCAACAAGAAGTTAGTAAAACTAATTTAATTACTCATCAGGAGTTTTTTTTATAGATTGTAAATACCAGTAAGCTTGAGACCCAAAGAAAAAAGACGCTTGTCATTGAAGAAAAATACATTAAAATATACTGGGAAAATAAAATATATTGGCCAAATTTACTCAAAGTAAATTTACCAAGCTGCCTCCTTTTCTTGAGTCTCAGATCCATTTAAGATCATGTGAGACGGGATAGAAGGAACATACTTAAAGATCATAAAAGCCATTTATGAAAAGCCCACAGCTAACATCATCCTCAACGGGGAAAAACTGAGAGCTTTTTCCCTGAGATCAGGAACACGACAGGGATGCCCACTCTCACCGCTGTTGTTTAACATAGTGCTGGAAGTTCTAGCATCAGCAATCAGACAACAAAAAGAAATCAAAGGCATCAAAATTGGCAAAGATGAAGTCAAGCTTTCGCTTTTTGCAGATGACATGACATTATACATGGAAAATCTGACAGACTCCACCAAAAGTCTGCTAGAACTGATACATGAATTCAGCAAAGTTGCAGGATACAAAATCAATGTACAGAAATCAGTTGCATTCTTATACACTAACAATGAAGTAACAGAAAGACAAATAAGGAAACTGATCCCATTCACAATTGCACCAAGAAGCATAAAATACCTAGGAATAAATCTAACCAAAGATGTAAAGGATCTGTATGCTGAAAACTATAGAAAGCTTATGAAGGTAATTGAAGAAGATTTAAAGAAATGGAAAGACATTCCCTGCTCATGGATTGGAAGAATAAATATTGTCAAAATGTCAATACTACCCAAAGCTATCTACACATTCAATGCAATCCCAATCAAAATTGCACCAGCATTCTTCTCGAAACTAGAACAAGCAATCCTAAAATTCATATGGAACCACAAAAGGCCCCGAATAGCCAAAGTAATTTTGAAGAAGAAGACTAAAGCAGGAGGCATCACAATCCCAGACTTTAGCCTCCACTACAAAGCTGTCATCATCAAGACAGCATGGTATTGGCACAAAAACAGACACATAGACCAATGGAATAGAATAGAAACCCCAGAACTAGACCCACAAACGTATGGCCAACTCATCTTTGACAAAGCAGGAAAGAACATCCAATGGAAAAAAGACAGTCTCTTTAACAAATGGTGCTGGGAGAACTGGACAGCAACATGCAGAAGGTTGAAACTAGACCACTTTCTCACACCATTCACAAAAATAAACTCAAAATGGATAAAGGACCTGAATGTGAGACAGGAAACCATCAAAACCCTAGAGGAGAAAGCAGGAAAAGACCTCTCTGACCTCAGCCATAGCAATTTCTTACTCGACACATCCCCAAAGGCAAGGGAATTAAAAGCAAAAATGAATTACTGGGACCTTATGAAGACAAAAAGCTTCTGCACAGCAAAGGAAACAACCAACAAAACTAAAAGGCAACCAACGGAATGGGAAAAGATATTTGCAAATGACATATCAGACAAAGGGCTAGTATCCAAAATCTATAAAGAGCTCACCAAACTCCACTACCCAAAAAACAAATAACCCAGTGAAGAAATGGGCAGAAAACATGAATAGACCCTTCTCTAAAGAAGACATCCGGATGGCCAACAGGCACATGAAAAGATGCTCAATGTCACTCCTTATCAGGGAAATACAAATCAAAACCACACTCAGGTATCACCTCACGCCAGTCGAGTGGCCAACATGAACAAATCAGGAGACTATAGATGCTGGTGAGGATGTGGAGAAACGGGAACCCTCTTGCACTGTTGGTGGGAATGCAAATTGGTGCAGC
>NW_024412415.1:15694601-15717528 GCF_014898765.1 Herpailurus yagouaroundi | reverse complement strand
AAAAAAAAAAAAAGATCATGTGAGAGAGTCTTAGACCTCTCACATGGATGCATACACAGACACAATATTTTGCACACAATTTCATGCGGTTTACAGATCTCTAAAAGGCCATCTACAGACTCAGGTAAAGAAATCTTGACTAAAATTAAAAAAAAAAAAATCATTCTAAGGACAGGAGCAGCCTTAAAAGTCTGGGAAGAGATACTATTAGTCTCCAGAAATTGGAGCTACAAATCCCTTATTGGGCAACCAAAGGTCAACTGTCATAAGCCAAAAGAGGTCCCATTACTGCACTTAGGAAGCTAGTTAAGTTTCACCTAAATCTTGGTTTGGGTTTGCTCTGGTGTTGCCGGAGGTCCTTATGAAAAAATGTTTTTAGGTTGTAATAGTCTTGAATTACTTCATCATGGGACTCATTCTATAAAAGGAACTGGACTGGACTAATTCAACCTGACTCCATTTTCCTGGGTGTTCCAGTAACTATTTAGAAGGTTTGCATATGCCACCAGAGAACACAAGCAATATGGGGCTGACGTACACAGTTACTGGGGATGTCAAGAAGGTCAATGTGGTTGCCTGACATTCAGTGGAAAACTACTTGTGAGTTTTTCTAGGGCCCTCTAAGTGCATTCTGCCTCAGAAATATTCCCCTATATTCCGCTTGGCCTTCCAAACAGCCAAATGGATATTAGTGAAGCCTTATATAAATGTCCTTCCTCTACAAAATCAAACAACATAAATACCTATGAGACAGCGAAAAGGAAATGTTTATGGCTCCCCCCTCCTGTTTCACCTATACGCTCACTTATGGCTGTGGTGGCCACACAAAAGACGCCAAAAGTGGTTAGTTATGGACAGTTCCCTCCAAAGGTCTCCGAAACCACATGACAAGGGCATCGGTCCTGACCTAGCCAATAGCCTGCCTCAAATGTGTACAAATAGTTTGTTGCAAATGTAACGATTCACAACCTTCAAATCATGCTTATGAACATCAAATTCTTTTGAGGTTTATTGATGAAAGTTTTGAGGGTTACTTAGAAAACATAAAAAGAATTTACTCCTAAAAAAGTAATAAATGCCTTGATGGTACAGTCATCATTCTGCAAATTAGGGTGAAAACAAATTTTTTACTCCCCCTCTAACCTCTTTTCCCCCAAATCTAATCACTCACCAAGTTCCATCAATTCTACCTTGCATATAATCCTCTATTTTAGTCTCAAAGTCAGGACTCTAGATGTTCTATGGCAACCTCTTAACATCTCTTTAACTTTGCCCATTTATTACTGGTTTCACTTATTTAGCATGGAAAAATCTGCTTTTTGTAGTTAGTTGCCTTTTAGCAAAGCTGTCCCTTCTAGCAGTCACTCTGCAAGAGCAGAATTCTTTACTGATCTCACGTATCTATCTCTGTGTCTTGCGCAAAGGGAGGAATTCCACAATTCCTTATCACATCAAAACCATTCTAAAAAAGAAATCATGTGTATCAATCTCCCTACTTGAAGAACCTAACAAACCATCTTTATGGGCCATCTGCAACCTTGCACAAGTGGCAGCATGGCAAATTTTATATATTATATATATACACATATATGTTTTTTGCAAAACGATACTGTTAAAAGTTCCTAGCTACCAGTCACTTCCCAATGGAATACTATATAAAACACCCCAACCACATATTGTAGATCAAGTCACTACTAGATAAAGCATTTTTCCTTAATTTTTTTTCCTTAAATATTTTGAAGAACCTGGTCACATAATATACACAGCTCCAACATTCATTTTTGAAAAACCCAAGGTGCCACCCTCTTCATGCAGGACCAGTGGCCTCTCCCACATCATCCATCATGTGGTAGGCAGACTATCTTGCCTTAGTTTTAAATGGTACACTACGGTTTCGGGCAGAAGTAATACTTAAATGCTGTGGGTTTAAGCAGCGATTTTATCATCCAACTCCATGAACTGGCATCTTAAAAGTATTAATATACTTCTTTACTTGTCCTATGTTCCCAAGAAGTAATGCAGACATAAGAAACAGACTCCTTGGCTTATTATGTAACCACTACTTATTATGTTAAATACACTGCACGGCACACTGTCTGTGCTTAGCTTCTCCTTCCCTGATTACCAATCCCTCGCAAACCACTCCAAACACTAAAAAATAAATACTTCCTTGGGGACTGCCTGCCAGAACAGACTTTCCTTGGCGCGGAAACCACTGAAAAATAATTGTTGGGGGAAAACATTTTTTGTTTTGTTTTGAGGTAAAATTTAGAAGCCTTTTTCCCAAGGGGCCCGCAGGATCCTAAAAAATGCAAGCGCTCGCACAGGGACCAGGGCCCCGCTCACAGGCGACACTCTGCACAGCCTCCACTAAGGCCCGGCCAAGGAGCGTCCACTCCCTGCGGACGCACGGCTCAGGCCAGACCACTGGTCCGCAGAGGGGCGAGGAGACCGGCACCAGGGATCGGAGTGGGACTCAGACCTGCACCGCCCGCGGGTCCTCGCACAGCTCCACGCGTCTTCGGCTCCCCCAGAGCCCGAGGCGCGCTCCCGGCTGAGGCCGCGCGCGGGCGCGGCGGAGCGCTTTCCGGGAGACACCGGAGGGAGGAGTCCGGCCGTTGCTAGGGCCGTTGCTAGAGCCCGGCGCCGCGCAGGTCCCGCGCCGAAAGTAACGGCTGGGGAGGGACGCGGGGCGGGGTTAGAGGGGGAAGTCCCGCCTTAGCCTCTCGGGCTGCGGGCGGTGTAGCCTGTCTGCTAGAGAGACAGGATCCCAGGGCAGTGAGGCCCGCTTGGTGAGGCTGAGCTTCACACCCTGCCAGCCGAGTTTCCTGCTTAAGTGGCACGCGGTTCTGGAAGTGTACTCTCAAGGTGTAGTTGCAGTGAGTTGTGAAAAATGCTGATCCCACGGAACACTTTTCCATTTTTCCAATTCCAAAAATATTTTAGTCGTGAGAGAACTTGGTTCTGTTACGTTTTTATGGCTATGTCAAGATGAGTACTTCGTGCGGTGCGTAGTAATGAAAGCTCTTAGAAACGTTGTGTGTACCTTGATGGTTTGGTTCTCTTGAAAACTACACACCACTCTTTGTGTACTCTTCCATTTTGGAATTAAGCATAATACGTGGGTGGATTATTAAACCACGTTTCCTTACCCCACCCCAAAGAAAATCCCAACCAATTGTGAGATTCAGAAACACAATGGCCAGATATTAAGCATTGTATTTATTGAGTACTTTGAATTTAGCATGTAAGAGGTAAAGGACAGAACCTTGCGCTAGACGAGCTTAGGACATCAAGTTAAAACCTGGGTAGTACAGAAAACACAACGTGACTAGTAAATTGTAGTAATTTTACAAGAGCTCAGAATGGAGTGGTCAACAAAGGCTCATTGGTTGGACTTGAGTAAGGCCTTAAAGAATGATTATAGCTTAAGAGCAGTGCTTTTCAAGGGGAATGTGTGGGACCCATTGGTGGAAGTCCCATTTGTAAGCAAGGAAATGTAGTGAGTCACAGCTACATGTTTTTAAAATTTTTATTAATTTTTTAAGTAAGTTCTAGGCCCAGTGTGGGACTTGAACTCATGACCCTGAGAGCTGTAGTTGCAGGCTCCCCTGACACAGCCAGCCAGGCACCCCAAAACTACACATTTAAAAAAATGAAATAGTATACTGTGGAAATGTCAGCACATGGCACTTGGTGAAGTATTATTTCATGGAGTTTTAAATTGCAGACAGTCCCTGGTTTAACTTGGGATTTTTCGACCTTATAATGGTGTGAATTCAGTATGCATTCGGTAGAAACCAAACTTGGAGTTTTAACTTGATATTTTCCTGAGCTACCCATATGTCATATGAAATTCTCTTGTGAGCAGCCACATCAGCCAGGCCATCACAAGGGTAAACAATCAGTACACTTACAACCATTCTGTTTGTCACTTTCAGTACAGTATTCAATTACATGGGATATTCGATACTTCATTATGAAATAGGCTTAGTGTTAGTTGATTTTGCCCAGCTTTAGGCTAATGTAAGTATTCTAAGCACATTTACGGTAGCTAGTCTATGATGTTCGGTAGGTTGGGTGTATTAAATACATTTTCAACTTAACCATGGGTTTATCGAAACTTAACCCCATCATAAGAAAGATCTCTGTGTGGGTGCGTGCATTTATAAAATGTATGTCTTCTTGTGCATTTCTCTTTAAAAAGTTTGAAAGCCACTGCTTTAGGAGGAAAGATGAACTTCCTGGGTGAAAAAAGTTAACAATAGCAAAGTCTCCAAGCCAAGAATAAATAATTCATGCCTTTTTCTTCTTTAACTGCTTTAGTTCAGGTGCTCAGGTTAAAAAAAGCAAATGATACTGTTTATTCATTGAAGTGATGTGAGTATTGGGTTACTTGTGCTCTGTAATACATTAGTCCAAAACATGACTTAAAACAACTTTTTTATCGTGTTCATGGATTGTGTGTTCAGCACGGCACAGAGAGTCAGCTTTTCTCTGATAACTCAGCTCGGAAGTCTATGAATGCTAGCAGAAATCCTGTGTGCAAGACTCTCCATGTGGCCTGAACTTCCTCACAGTATGGCAGCTGTGTAATCAGACTTCTGAGTGCTCCACAGTCCAGCATTGCCATGAACAAGGCAGAAACTACATGTTCTTTTCTGACCCAGTATCAAAGAGTAACACACTGTCACTTCTCACACATTATTTTGGTTATAAGTGTGTCTTAAAACCTGTCCAGATTATAGGAAAGGGGACATAGATAGATACCACTTCTCAAAAGATTGTCAAGGAAATTGTGGCCATTTTTTTTTTAAACCACCATGATGAATTTACTACTGTCACAGAAAACCCCAACATTTCAGGGGTTTGATACAATAAATTTTTATTTCTCACAGGAAATTCAGATGTTACTAGTCAGATGAAACATTAGACTCAAGGATGCAGGTTGTTTCTTGTGTTCTTTTGTTTAATTTTTACTGGTTCTACTATCTCCTAAGACTTGAGTCCACAGCTCATCTGACAAGAAAGAAAGCATGTTGAATCATACCAAAAGTTTTAGAGGTCATCCCTAAAAACTGGCGTATATCACTTTGCCCACATATCAAAGATCCCTCCCCCTCCCACTTTACTGCATGTGAGCTTGGGAACTGTAGAGAAACATACACATGTTGGTAAGCACTAACAGTTGACATATTCTAGGTTTTTCGCCAAAGCCTGGTAGTTCCCAACCCCTCCATTCTATTCTCAGTTCTCTCAAAAGAAAAATTCTTTCAAGACTTTTTAATAATTCTTTTGTTATTTACTGCATATGTCATAATATATTACAGTGTTTTGATTTTTTCAATTTCAGACATTTTCCATTGACTTTCTTCTAAGGAAGTCAATGATAAAGCTCTTTTATAACACCACCCCCAGGTACAAGAACATTCCTTCTCTCTCTACCTGTACACGTTCTTATCCCCTCATCTCTCAATGTAGTAATATCTCAATTTTTGTTTAAATTCACATTTGTAAATATCATTCAACCCTGAGCCACATATGATCACGTTAACTTTTAATACAACCTTTTACTTTCTTTTGTTTAATAATAGCCAAATTGTTGTGTAGTTATTAGTAATCTGTCCTCAGACATTCTGCCAAAGTGGTAAAGCATTATAATCAAATATAGCAATTAAAATATTTCAATCTAGCAGATCATTTTTTTCCCATATACATTTTCCTTTCATTTTTTAAATTCATTTCTACTAAGGGTTTATTTTTTTCATCTTTTAAAAGACAAACTTTTGGTTTGTTGATTTCTCTGTTTTCATATTTTTATTTCATTGGTTTCTGCTCATACCTTTCATACCTTTTTCTATTTATTTAAAAAAAATTTTTAATGTTTATTTATTTTTGAGAGGGAGAGAGACTAAGTGTGAGGAGGGAAGGGGCAGAGAGAGACACAGAATGTGAAGCAGGCTCGAGGCTCTGAGCTGTCAGAACAGAGGTCGAAGCAGGGGCTCAAACCCACAGACCATGAGATTATGACCTGAGCCAAAGTTGGATGCTTAGCCAACTGAACCACCCAGATGCCCCATCGACTGTGTTTTCTTTTGATTATAAGTCCCATTTTACTTCTTGTTTGTACATCTTCAATTGTTTTATTGTGTATTAGACATTATGTGGGAAAAATTATAGAGGATGAAGTATAATTTAGCACAAGCCTCTTTATCTCCTTGACATTCAAAATGAGATACTGATCTTTTGATTCCTCCTAGACTTGAGTTGAACTTTACTTTTGCTTTAATTGGATTGAAGTTCACCTGTATCTAACCCAACTTCCAACTTCCCTCTTCATAGCCAACTCTTATATCTTGTCAATATTCAATTGGGAGAAGTTGGAACTGATTTTTTTTTTTTTTTACATTTTTGCTTCACCTTTGAAGTCAACTCTGTCAGGGCCCTGAGGCCCAAGTAATGTTAAGAATGTGTTGGCCTCTTTAAGTCCTCTATCTTTCCAGCCCCTCCTGGACTGCTGCTTTTTTGATAAAACTCAGAAGGGAGTCATAGGGTCTGGGCAGGGATTGTTTGTCTGAGTCATTTGTTTTTGTATTTAGGTGTCTTTCAGACTCCAGTTTGTTCCTCCAGCTCATGCAGATGCTTAAGGTCCAGCTGATTTCTCATCATCTCTGCAAAGTTCCTGCACCATGGCAGACCAACAGTTCCCTCAATGGATGGTTAAAGATCACTGCCGGGTAAGGAAACTGACACAGCTTTATGCTCACTTATAAAGGGGATTTTTTTTTTTTAATTTCTGGTCATCCAGGCTTCCAGGTAGAAGGGCTTCATGGGCTTGCAATTGCACAGGCCCTTATGATTAGATAGACCCTACACTTGGTTTAATGGTCTGATATTACCATCTTAAAATTCTTAATAATTTTTGAACAAGGGGCTCTGCATTTTCCAAATTATGTAGCCCATACTGCTTACTAGCACCCACTACTCTTCACTAACCTCATAGAAAAGTGAGATTTTTATTTTGTCTGGGTTTCCCTTGTTGTTACCAGGGAAGCATAGGTGTTTTGCATACTTCTACATTCTACTTAGAGCAGAAGTCCATTTAATTTATTCCTACCTCTTTTTAACACTAACCTTAGAGAACTTTGGAATTTTATGTTGAAATTAGCTAGAACTTGTGTGAGTTTTACTTCCTTATTTTTCTAATTTTCTTTAATTGGAATGTATTATTTTCCAATACAAGTAGGTAAAGAAGTTATGTATATATGTGTGTATACATACACACACACACACACACACACACACACACACACACACACACACATATGCACGCACAATGGAATATTATGCAGCCATAAAAAGGATGAGATATTGCCATTTACAACAATGCAGATGGACCTAAAGTGTAATAAAGTGAAATAAATTAGAGAAATACAAATACCATATAATTTCAGTTATATGTGGAATCTAAAAAGCGAAACAAATGATTAAACAAAAGCAGAAACAGAACTTTAAATACAGAGAACAAACTGATGGTTGCTAGAGTTAAAGGGATGTGCAAAATGGGTGAAGAAGAATGGGAGATACAGACTTCCAGTTGTAGAATGAATAAGCTGCAGGAATAAAAAGTACAGCATAGAGAATATAGTCAATGATGTTACAATAGTGTTGTATGGTGACAAATGGTAGCTGTACTTCAGGCGAGCACAGCATAGAGTTGTTGAATCACCATGTTGTACACCTGAAACTAATATAATGTGTGTCAACTCTTCTCAAGAAAAAGAAATAAAGAAATGAAGGAAGAAAGAAAAGAAAAGAGGAAAGAAAAGAAAAGGGGCGCCTGGGCGACTCGGTTAAGCGTCTGATTCTACTTCAGCTCAGGTCATGATCTCACAGTTTGTGAGTTCAAACCCCACATGAGGCTCTGTGCTAACAGTGTGGAGCCTGCTTGGGATTCTGCCTCCCTCTCTCTCTGCCCCTCCCCTGCTTGCTCTCTATGTCTCTCTCAAAATAAATTTAAAAGAAAATTTTTTTTAAACAGAAATATGGGGATTTTTTTAGTGCTTTGTACTAGAAGTGATTTGATAGCCATTATAAGAAAAAGGCAACATTTAAGTTGTTCTAATTAGCTTCTTTATATTTCATACATTTCAAAATATACTGATAGCTTTCTTCTAGATGACTACTACATTCACTCTCTCTGAAGATATTGTATCCCTAACGTTTTTTTTTGTCTCTAAGCATTCTGTGCGTACCATCTCTCTTATTTCTTACCCTTCTCAATCTAGAGTCCCATGTTTTCCATTACATTTTTGTGACAGCTCAATGCAGCTTTGCTTCTGAACGCTTCTTTTTGTAACGATTGTCACATATACCTTTTATTTTGTTATTTATTATCTGTTATATATTTGTTTATATTCACCATATTTCAAACAGTATTAGAGAATGAAATATTCTCTTCAACCTCAAAAGTGTAGCTATTTTTACAAAACTATGGTGATTTTGTAATCTGTATCATTTTATATATGTGAAATATATGTTATGGTAAATTAAAATGTGCTGCAATCTTTTCAGACATGCCATCATCAGACCATTAGGATATTGTATTAGGATATTCTGAATTCCTCTTATTTTTGCCTTCTTCTAATGGGTTTTTCATTCTCTAGAAATGGTCATATTATTGTTCTGAATAAATACCCATTTTTCTGATATCTATTTACTCATTTATTCATTAATTTATACACATTGCAAGTACTTATTGTGTACTAATCCTGAGTGAATCATCGTATGAAATTTTGACAATTCAGCAGTGACTTATACCATAGTTTCTATCCTCATATAGATACAAATCTACTATGTTTTACTGAAGAGAATCTTTTGGGGAACATGGAGGACTTCCTAGAACAAGTGACTTTTAATTTGATCTTTAAAATAAGATCAAGAAGGGATTGGACAGAGAAGGTTTGGAACAGGGAGGCTTCCAAGCAGAAGTAAGAATGTGTACAGTCTCTAAGGCAAAGAAGAACAAGATGTGGTCCTGATTAAAATTAATTTGTCTAATGAAAGAATATGTTTTCAACTTATGAGGAAACTACTAATAAGATCGGACTATTACTTATTACATGGAAATAGCCAAACATTTAAGTTACTTTCACCATGTCACTAGTGTGGCCTTTTATTAAATACTTCATCAGCAAGAGAGGCAAGTTAATATATTTTTGGCTTTGGATTTATTGTAGACACCATCCAACATAGCCCAAAATATCTTGGAACTCTTGTAGGAATTTGAAATTAGGACATTCAACAGGATTAATGTGAAGTTTTTTCCCTAGAAGCAATATATAAGAAGGAAGCCTTTTACAGAATTTGGTTTGGAGGCTCAGAATTTAAACATTGATCTCTGTTCCTTTTAAAAGTGCAGGGACTTTACAAAGTGAATATTTTACAATGCCTTATGGCTCTGAAAATTATAACTTAAGTCCAGGAGCATCATTTATTTAAGCAAATTATGTGTAAACATCATAAACAGTGTTAATTTATGTTGAGTTTGTTAGTTAGCAATATTTATATTAATTAGCAATGTTGATTTTACTTCATTAGAAAATGCATAAACCTCCAATGAACATTGAAGAATTCTTAAAGTTTCAAAATTGGGTAAGTAGTACATCTATTTTATGTGCCATTACATCTTTTAAAACATTAGTTGTGAAGATATGGAAGGCTTAAGAAAAGACTGAGAATAGAAATTCAAAAAAAACTACATTTCAATGTGGGAAATAATTATAAATATTTATCTCCTTTCAGTAGGCTCTATCTTGTAGCCTTGTCAATATTCTATTCTCTTTTTGACTTTGAGAAAATTTTAGATCTGTATCCCATCAGAAGGATGATACAAACGTTTCTATATAATTTGGCTAATATGTTTGTTTTGAACATTTACACCTTAAAGAATATCTGATAATTATTCGTACTTCCCTCATTTATCCGTGTACCACAGTTTAGACTCACAGGTAATTTGCAGGGGTGGTGTATCAGTTTCTTTGATTGTTGGATCAGGGTGAAATATTCAAAACTGTGTTTTCATGTTGAAAGCTCCTGTTTCCATTGTTAACATTTAAGTACTGACTTCTGGAGTTATTGGGCTTGCTACAAGTTTTCCCTTGGGTCTGTTTACTCGTGAGTCTGAAAATTAGGTTTGTTTTGCATCGGAGAGTGTCAAGGACTAGGATAAAGATGTTAGTGTGGAAAACAGAGAGAAAGGAGACTTTTTAAAAATGAGGTGTGTACATACTTTGAGTAATTTGGACTGAATAATTTGTACCTATTTATAAACAGAATTTGCTATACTAAATTTGCAACTAAACTGTTGAGAATAGAATTGCAAAAATACCTATATTTTTAACATCTATTTTCAATTCTTTGTTTAAATAAGTTTCTTTTTAAATGTTTTAGAAAAGCACTGAATTCCCTTTAGGAGCAAATAGAATATGAAGATATTCCTAGTTTCCAAGAGTTTATTTCAGTCACTGTAGCAGAGCCAAATATTTTAAACTATTATTAGCACAAACTTTTTGCAACTACAGTAAAACCTTGGTTTGCAAGCATAATTCACTCTGAAAACATGCTTATAATCCAAAGCACTTGTATATCAGAGCAAATTTTGCCATAAGAAATAATGGAAACTCAGATGATTCTTTCCACAACCTGAAATACTCATATAAAAATGATTACAATACTGTAATATAATATAAGATAATAAAAAATACAAAGTATAAAGAAAAATAAGCAAATTAACCTGCACTTACCTTAGAAAACCTTTGTGGCTACTGTAAGGGAGACAAGAGAGGAGGGTTATTGTGTAGGACAGCCTTCACTATCACTAACAGAATCACTGCTATCTATTGGCTCAATGGCACCTTTTTCTTTTTGTGCAACTTTAACAAGGAATCTATCCAACGACACTTGATTTTGTCTCCTTTTGAGGATTTTGCAGAAATGTGACATTGCATTGTCATTAAACAGATTCATCACTTGCACTGCTACAGCCTTATTTGGCTGGTGCTTTTCTACAAAATTTTGCACTGTTTCCCACATTTTAACACATCTCCCTAATCTCATTTGAAGTGAGGGATTCCTCCACCTGTTTCTCCTCTTCCTCTGCAGCCGAGATGCAGATGTAGACTTCTAAAATTGTGCAACTTCAGCTACTCACGTACCTTGTTCACACTTCTCCATGATTTCCTTAATTTATACTGGAATCATCTCCTTCTTACCACCTTTCTTTTCAACCTTTTTCTGTACAAGGGCCATTGTATACACTTGCACGGGTGTTGACTATAGTATTCTTCTCATATACTGAATTCAATGTAAGAGGCAATAAGGCAGAGGAAAGGATCTATATCTGCAGGCAGCTTGACCTAGAAAGAAGCAAAGCATTCCTAAGCTTACTTTTGCATGGAAAAGCAAAGGACTGTCCAAAGGTGCTTTGAAGTGACAAAAATATACTAGTGCCAGTTGTGGGCACCTTCCAACATTCTGAAAAATCACTGATTTCTGCCAGACACCACAACCTGAGACTGAGCAATCCAAGCATGGGAGACAATCACCCACAATTCCACAGTGAGAGAGAGAGAGAGAGAGAAAGAGAGAGAGAGAGAGATGGAAGAACCATAGGCTCAGTTGTGATCATGTGACGTTCGGGGTCATGTACTACTCATATTGGAAGACATCGCTCATTTATCAAGTTAAAATTTATTAGAAATGTTTGTTCATCTTGTGGAACACTCACAGAACAAGTTACTCACAAGCCAAGGTTTTACTGTATTTTGATTTAAATAATGATGGAAATGTGCTATAGCCTAATCACAATGTTTGGGGTCTTTTTAATGCCAAGGGGAAAGGATTATAGTTAAACCAAAATCAGCAAATAATTATGGAGATATTTGGACTATACTATCATATATGCTTAAAGATATATGATTTCAGATGAAAATTTCTAATTATTTGAGTTGGAAAATGCATAATCACTCTGCTTAAATTAAGAATAATGCTAATCAGGGGTGCCTGGGTGGCTCAGTCGGTTAAGCATCCGACTTCGGCTCAGGTCATGATCTCACAGTTTGTGAGTTCAAGCCCTGCATCGGACTCTGTGCTGACAGTTCAGAGCCTGGAGCCTGCTTTGGATTTTTTGTCTCCTTCTATCTCTGGCCTTCCCCCACTTGTGCTCTGTCTCTCTCTATCTCTCAAAAATAAATAAATGTAAAAAAAAAAAAAAGAATACTAATCAAATCAAGATGACAGGTTTATGCCAGCCCTTTACCAAAGATAGAATAAAATAAAAATCAAAGCAAATGTTTTATTAATGGCATGTAAGAAGCACTGTCCTTGTATCCAAAGGCCAGCGTTTATATTGATAGCTTTCAATTTTTATCATATGGCATTTGATAAAGTAACGTATATCTATTTGTACTGTTTTATCACTTATGGATTTATCTGTAAAGTTGTTCTTGTTGTCTTGATTTCCCAACCAAATACTTGTAATCTGTAGTTACTTTTTTTCAAGACATGACTATGTCTATGCATTGCCATACTATTGAATATTTGAAAGCATCCAGGAATAAAATGACTGGATATTTAATTTCTTATTTGCTGGACAAAACTTTTGTCTTATAGGCAATCATAAGAAAGTAATAACTTCCTCAAATTCATTTAAGAAATATTTTTGAGTGCCTATTACAATTAGAATATACTAGTGAATAAAAAGAGGCAAAGATCCCTGCCTTCATGGAACTGCTTTTTTTTTTTTTTTTTTAGAATTGAAGCATATGATAAACAAGCAAATGAATAAAACAAAACAGAAATTAAAATATATTCTAAAGACAGATACCATATGGTTTCACTCTTATGTGGATCCTGAGAAACTTAACAGGAACCCATGGGGGAGGGGAAGGGAAAAAAAAAAAAAAAGAGGTTAGAGTGGGAGAGAGCCAAAGCATAAGAGACTGTTGAGAACTGAGAGCAAACTGAGGGTTGATGGGGGGTAGGAGGGAGGAGAGGGTGGGTGATGGGTATTGAGGAGGGCACCTTTTGGGATGAGCACTGGGTGTTGTATGGAAACCAATTTGACAATAAATTTCATATATAAATAAAAAATAAATAAATAAAAAAATAAAAATAAAAATAAAAATAAAAATAAAAAAGAAATTGAAATCTTGAACCAAGGAAATGAATGCCTGAGGTGCAATTTTCAAGCAGTTAATGAGCTAACTAATAAGGATTTTTTTTTAGTAGCAAGAGGACTTTCTTGTTACCTTAAAATTATGCCAATTAAAAAATAAAACCAAACAAATGAAATAAAAAAAAATAAAATATATTCTAAACTGCTTATGGCCTCCTGGAAAGCCTATCTATTAATTTCCCTCTAAAATATAAAAGCAAAGGTGTGTATCTGCATAGTGGTGTAGTGGTTAAGGACAGAGGCTCTGGTGTCAGATTGCCTGTGTTCAGATCCCAGCTCTACTCCTAGCTAGCAGTAGACCAGTACCTGGAACCTACATGTTAGCTGTTAGTTTCTCACGTCTTATCACTTATCTTTCATCACATCATCTAAAGATGTCTCATTTTGGCCGATTCCTACCATTTTTATTTTTCTTTTGTAATTTTAATATTTTGTACCTTCTACTCCTGTCTTTCCCCTCTTCCTATTTCTTGTTCTAGTTCTGTGTACTTTTTTTACCTTCGGTCATTTCTCATTTATCTATTTGATCAATTCCCACATTCTCTTCCTGCTTCTTTCCCTTTTACTCCATCACTATTCTGTTTCTATTTTTATCTTTATAAAAATATTTTTGTATTCTGTTTTTATAACAGCCTCTTGTTCCACTAGTGTTGCATTACTATCAATTCTTTGACTTATTCTGTTCATTCATTCATTAATGATTTTTATCCACTACCTACCAGATGCCAGGTATTGTTCTGGACCCAGGAAATACAACAATGAACAAAAAACAGAGAATACTCCTTGCCATCATGGAATTTACATCCCCCTCCTTCTGCACTGTTTCCCTTTAGTGTTACACTTTTTTAGTCCTTTTCAGTTCTTTAGGTACTCAAGAGTTGTTTTGAATTCTTTCCTTATTTACACATCACATTTGATCTTCGCTGATGTTTATTTCTTACTCTGCGTCCTGTTTTTCTGCTTTCATGTGACTTTTATTTAGGAGTACTTTATGTCCGTATCAATTTTCATTAACAAGTCTGCTACACTTATAATCCATACCTAGAGGGTACTCAGATCCCTACTGTGATTTTTCTCAGAAGATCAAAGGTACTTTATGATGGAATAATTATTTCAATCCCATTGTCTTTCTTTAGGGAACAACCTATTTATTTATCTGTTTGTCTGTTTATTTATCCATCCATCCATTCATTCTTTAAAACCCTCCTTTTTTTAAAGCTTAAGGAGAGAAGAGTTAAAAGTCAATTCTTCTAACCCTGGTCATTCTTCATATTTTTTACTCATTTTTGGAAACCTCAGCACTTTTTTTTAGGGCTTAGGACATGGGTGAAGTCCTAATCATATGTTCAGTAAACAAAATCTCTTTTCAAACTTCAAGAGAGCCCTTCTGTCTAGCTACTAGGCTCCATCTCTAGTTGTGTACCAGTATGTCATAGTCTGTGCCTCTGCCACTGCCAAAGTTTAATTGCAGTAATTAAACGTAACACGCACATAGCCGATTCTTGCTTCACTGACCTTTTATTTTTTTTTCTTTTTTTTCTTTTTTATTTATTTTTGGGACAGAGAGAGACAGAGCATGAACGGGGGAGGGGCAGAGAGAGAGGGAGACACAGAATCGGAAACAGGCTCCAGGCTCTGAGCCATCAGCCCAGAGCCTGACGCGGGGCTCGAACTCCCGGACCGCGAGATCGTGACCTGGCTGAAGTCAGACGCTTAACCGACTGCGCCACCCAGGCGCCCCTTCACTGACCTTTTAAATAAGATAAATGTCTTCCTGAAGTTATCACTGAAGACTATAGTGCTATAATGGAGAATTTAACTCTTTAGGGAACAGAAATTTCCAGTCCAATTCTTTTGTCTCTTTGGAATTGGAATACATTTGTTTTTAAATTAATATAATCACTGTGGACTCCGGATGCTTAAACCCTAGTAGTGTTGATTTTCTCTCTGCCAGTACGACATCATTTTTGCCTGGCTGCTCTTCTGCCTGTTGGCTGCTAGTTGACTCCAGTTTACCTTCCCTAGGACTGGCCACAAAATTTACTTTCAGATGATACTCTATTCAAGGAGCAGGTGGTTGAAGGAAAAATAGAAAGGAATAATAAATGAAAGTAAATAGAGAAATGAGGGGGAAAGGCAAGTATGATCTGCCACAAGATCACCGTCTGGTATCCATTTAATCATGCAGCCACGAAGAAGCCAGTGAAAAATCAGAGCTTAGTTATGCATCACCTTATTCATGTTAATGTCTTTGGGACACCAGTCAATCCCCTGATTACCTTGGGAAAGTACAGAAGACAGAATCTTATATCAGGCTTATAGGATTACAGAATACTTTATTCACCTCATAATATACTTCAATATCTTGGGAACAAGGATTGTGATATCTCAAGTCTGGCATAAGGATACATTTTTCATTAAGGTTTGTGTATATTGTAAAATCTTGCAAATGCATTTCCATTTTAGTCTCTCTCCTCTCTCCTAAATCTCCTCTAACAATAGCAACACATGACCCCTAGGGACTGTGTTTTCAAATGTGGCTGTCATTCTGACTTGACAATGTTTGTTTCCAAGAATTGCATCCTGTGATTATATCTTATTCTTCCAAAGTCTTTGTACTTTTTGATACATAAGACCCAAATTTTAATGCAGGAAACTTCTCCAGGTGGTTGTGTCTTGTTTAAGATACAATATGTAGGAGTTGAGAGATGGCCCTTAGGTATCTAAGTGTATTCTTTTTTCTAAAATGGTAGAGGGACATAGATACCTGTAGGGAAGTTTTCTAGAGTTAGAAGCTAGATATTATTCAGGTACCTGCTATTATTAGAGAGCATAATTTATAAATAAGACATGTATGATGGGTTCAGAAAGTCTTTAAAGGAAGAAAAAGGCAAGTGGATTAGACCAAAGCTATTTAAAATTTTAAATAATTCCTGATCTGCAGACTTCATATTTATTCCCATTTAGCTAAATTCCCAGAATATCTCACCCAAATTTCATTCAAGAGTTTATTCTCTGCAGATTTTCTACCATTGCAAAAAACATTCTTTTACTCATACACCTTTCTTAATGTAGGCCAACTTTTTTTGTTTTGCTATTAGTTGATTATAATTAAAAGATAATCTTGTATTTAGATTTGCAAATATTGTTATGAAACTCCTTCCTTTCCCTTCATTTCCCTTTCTCTTCTTCCCTTACTCTCTTTCCTTTCCTGAGCAATTTAGTCCTGAAGCCACTTTGGGACCCAAACAAGGCAGGTGTCCATATTGGCACTGGGGAGGAGGATGTACTGTGATGGCCCTGGGAAAGCTATCTGAATTCAACCATGTTGAGGAGGGTATACATGTGGTGCCTAAGGTCCAAGGGAGTGAGATGATATCCACCTGTGGCTGGGGATGAGGAGTTTTTCCAGGGATGTATGGAAGTAGGCTGTGGCTTGGTATGAGAAGTCAGAGCTCAGGTAGGGGTAAGGAAGGTATCCCTGAAGAATTGGCAGCCTGGCATTGGATGTCAGAGTCTAAGCAGGATGAAAAGGGCATCTACATAGAAAAGAAGCTCCCAGTGAGAGGAGAGATTGGTTACCTGAAAAGATTGATCAAATAAGTACATATACTAAAGATAATGGCAACTAGATTTTTCACTGTTGGAGGTGGTAATTGTACTATGGAAAGAAAGAAAACTAGAATGTTTGGAATTGAAATTCCAGGTTTCACTGTGAACTCATGGTTTTAAATACAGTAAAACCTTAGTTTGTGAGCATAATTCATTCCAGAAACATGCTTGTAATCCAAAGCACTTGTATATCAAAGCAAATTTCCCCATAAGAAATAATAGAAACTCAGATGATTCATTCCACAACACAAAAATATTTATATAAAAGTGATTACAATACTGTAATATAATACAAAATAATAAAGAAAATACAAATGTAAAGAAAAATAAATGAATTAACCTGCACTTAACTTTGAAAACCTTCCTGGCTGGTGTCAGGGAGAGAGAGGAGGGTTATTGTGTAGGACAACTTTCTCTATCACTGATGGAATCACTGCTACCTACTGGCTCAATGGAATCTTTTTCTGCATGGGGGCCATTGTGTATGCTCTCACAAATGTTGACTGCAGTACAATATTAATAAACTCTTATTATATACTATATTTAATGTAACTGGTAGTAAGGCAGCAGAGGAAAGGGTCTATATTCTATATGTGCAGGCAGCCTGACCTAGAAAGAAGCAAAGAATTCCTAAGCTTACTCTTGTATGGAAAAGTAAAGGACTGTCCATAGGTGCTTTGAAGTGACAAAAAATACATGAGTGCCAGTTGTGGGCACCTTCCAACATTCTGAAAAATCAATGATTTTTGCCAAACACCACAGCTTGGGACCGAGCATCAAAGCTCAGGATACGATCACCTACAATCAGTGAGACAGAGAGAGAGAGAGAAGAACCATTGGCTCAGTTGTGACCATGTGACTTTCAGGGTCATGCACTACTCGTATTGTAAGGCATCACTTGTTTATCAAGTTAAAATTTATTAGAAATTTTTGCTCATCTTGTGGAACACTCACAAAATAAGCTACTCGTAATCCAAGGTTTTATGGTACAAAGAGATCAAAAAAAGACTGGGGAATTTGTAGACTGAAGGAGACTAAAGACTTATGAAGCCTAAATGTAATACATGACACTGAACTAGATCCTTTTGCTATAAACAGCATTATTGGTTCAGTTGATAAGACTTGCACAGACTCTGAGAATTAGGTAGGAATAATGTATGACTGCCAATTTCCTGAACTGATGATTATATTTGATTATGTAGGAGAATGTTTTTGTTTTTAGTAAATACACACTAATGTATTTGAGGAAGATGGGGCATCAGTCAAGTAAGCAACTTATTTTCAAATGGTTCAGGAAATAAATTTTTTTGGTAAAACATTTGAAACTTCTAATCTTTATGATTGTTTCACAGTTTCAAAAATGCATTTAATAAAAAATTATGCTGTGTTGTGCAATATTTTGAACACCTGAAACTAACATAACATTGTATGTTAATTATATTTCAGTAATATAAAAAAAGATAATGCAATGGAATTAAGTCTCAATTTTAGCTCATTGATTTTGAATTCTATTATTTAAATTCATCAAAAATGATTTAGGTTGTATTCACTCACGTTTTTTGCAGGATTATTGGCCAAGGGAAATCTATTTTGGAGACAATGATAAATGGTTACACACTGTAAAGAAAATGAAAGAAGATAGTTCATTTACGTCAATTTATACACATCTGTGGGGAACTGTCCCTCGAATACATGATGCAATCATTACCATGGAGTCAAGATTAAGGGAATGTTCAATTCTTTTGAAAAACCATGCCTCTAAAATACTTGATTGGAACAGCATAATTTCTGAGACAAGTAAACTTTATTTCTTTATAATGGTAAAGTAATGGTCACTTTTGTGTGTCTGCATGCCTGTCTCTGTGTGTGCATTCTCATAAAGAATGAAATCCTAAGGTGTAAAATATCTAAAAACATAAAATTTATTTTATTTTAAAACTTCTTCATTTCAACATAGTTCAGTCAAGATTTTTTGTTGAACATGAACATGTGGATTTAATGGAAGTGTTGTTAGAACAAAGCCTAAAATAGTTGTGAACTTTGTTAAGCTAGAGTGGAGGTAGCAGAATAACAAGAAAACAGGGTTGCATCAACTCTCTGTTGGTACCAGAGACAAGCAAGGCAGCAAGGGTCAAAACATAAGAACAGAAACACCTAAAACCCAAAGTAAGGTGAGCTACATGAGCTGGGTTAGCCTGTAGGAAGTGTTCAGCATTCAGTAGTGAAAACCTGCAGACTGAATAAGACCATATCTGCTAGTAATGATTGTTTTTACCTTTTTTCAGTATTTATATAATATTTTTCTTATCTAGTTGTATTTCTTAATGCTTAGAGAGTAGCTTTAGGTACTAATGGTGATTCTTGTATTATTCTTTATTTAGTGGGCAAACTTTTCATAATACAATCCTTAAAAATGATAATATTGGTTTACTTACAAAGTCTTTTCTGTGTGTTAAATATATTTAATTAGTTATATTAGATATCTGACCTCCTTTTTTACATCTTGATTTGTCAAATTCTGACAATGTGTTTAATATACTATTAAATTCACTACTGTTTTAGTTTAAATTTTCTTACTGAATTTTTCATCATTTTTAGTGTTAAAAGTGTTTTTAAATTATATAAGCTATATATATAGCTTGTATGTGTGTCTGTAATAGAGGGAGGTATAGAGAGAGAGTGAGCACAGGTGTACATTTCAAAAAATATTTTATATTTTATATATATTTTATATATACTCATTGTCCTCAATATGTAAATGTCTGAGCTTCAACTCAGGTCTAGGTTACCTGACTTCAAAGTAGTCCCCCATAATCTTTCACTGGGCCTAGCTCCAAAGTACTGTACTTTATTGAATTTAAGGTGACCATGAAATAACCAAATGTAAGAGCTAAGCTATTTGAAAAACATGGGCTTATTCAGTGGGAAAGAACTGAGATAAAACTTTAGATTTAGGAGGAAGTGCCAAAGACAAATTAGTTAGAACATGACATTTCTAAAAAAAGGAAACCTAATACAGTATTTGTACATTCAACTAAGGGTATGTGTGTCTAGCATTATGCCTATCAAAATAGCTAGTTGATCTCATTAAATAGTTTAATATGTAATTTCTTTAAAGTATTTAAATTTTATCTAATCATTCTTTTAAAGGTTCTAAAAGAAAATTGGAAAGATACAAGGCATTTCTAAGGAAGCACCATAAGAGAAAGAAGATAATGGTATGGATGTGTGTTCGTCTTCCTTGAAAAATTATATTTTCACAGAAAATATAATTACTATAATTTCCTAGATAAGCACCGATAGCATTTTCAACATTTCCCTTTAGTCTTTTATTGCCTGTGTATCTGTTTATGGGTTTTTAAAAAGGTGGACTCATATTCTTCTTTACACTCAGTATTAGAGTGTTGTCATTTTTCACATTACTATGTTACTTGAAGACTTAATGTATACAATACAGCCTCCAGCTATTTAATAATTTATAATAACCTACTTCACTATTATAATAGTGCAGATTCCATGTCAGTCCTCTTCCTTTAGAAAATATTAGCAATTATTTTTTATTACCTTTAGAATTGCTTTGTCAATTTTTGTTAAATCTCTTTGAGTGTCTGATTAGAATTATAATAGACTTCAAATGAACTTAGAAACCTAGTCCTTTTCAAAAATACATTCTAAAATTATATAATGTTACAGTCATGAAGACTTTAAGTGCCACCACTACCCTACCCACCTCATTAAATTTTGTTTTTTAAATTTCAAAATTACTTCGTTTATTCCTGATTATGATTAAGGTAGTCATTTTAGAGAATCAGAAGAAATAGATAAGCAATAGAAAGGATAAGCGCTGTAATTCTATCATTTATCAGCAAATCACATGTATCTCACTATCTAGTTGTCACTTTCACCTTTATTTTATTTTAAAAATAATTCAGAAAATTTGGATTAAATTATACATTTCTTGGGGCGCCTGGATGGCTCAGTTGGTTGAGCAACCGACTTCGGCTCAGGTCATGATCTCATGGTTTGTGAGTTCGAGCCCCGCGTCAGGCTCTGTGCCGACATCTCAGAGGTTGGAGCCTGCTTCTGATTCTGTGTCTCCCTCTCTCTCTGCCCCTCCCCCACTCATGTTCTGTCTCTCTTCGTCTCAGAAATAAATAAACATAAAATTTTTTTTAATTATATATTTCTTTTTTTTTTAATTTATATATGAAATTTATTGTCAAACTGGTTTCCATACAACACCCAGTGCTCATCCCAAAAGGTGCCCTCCTCAATACCCATCACCCACCTTCTCCTCCCTCCCACCCCCCATCAACCCTCAGTTTGCTCTCAGTTCTCAACAGTCTCTTATGCTTTGGCTCTCTCCCACTCTAACCTCTTTTTTTTTTTTTTCCTTCCCCTCCCCCATGGGTTCCTGTTAAGTTTCTCAGGATCCACATAAGAGTGAAACCATATGGTATCTGTCTTTCTCTGTATGGCTTATTTCACTTAGCATCACACTCGCCAGTTCCATCCACGTTGCTACAAAAGGCCAGATTTCATTTTTTCTCATTGCCACGTAGTATTCCATTGTGTATATAAACCACAATTTCTTTATCCATTCATCAGTTGATGGACATTTAGGCTCTTTCCATAATTTGGCTATTGTTGAGAGTGCTGCTATGAACATTGGGGTACAAGTGCCCCTATGCATCAGTACTCCTGTGTCCCTTGGATAAATTCCTAGCAGTGCTATTGCTGGGTCATAGGGTAGGTCTATTTTTAATTTTCTGAGGAACCTCCACACTGCTTTCCAGAGTGGCTGCACCAATTTGCATTCCCACCAACAGTGCAAGAGGGTTCCCGTTTCTCCACATCCTCTCCAGCATCTATAGTCTCCTGATTTGTTCATGTTGGCCCCTCTGACTGGCGTGAGGTGATACCTGAGTGTGGTTTTGATTTGTATTTCCCTGATAAGGAGCGACGCTGAACATCTTTTCATGTGCCTGTTGGCCATCCGGATGTCTTCTTTAGAGAAGTGTCTATTCATGTTTTCTGCCCATTTCTTCACTGGGTTATTTGTTTTTCGGGTGTGGAGTTTGGTGAGCTCTTTATAGATTTTGGATACTAGCCCTTTGTCCGATATGTCATTTGCAAATATCTTTTCCCATTCCATTGGTTGCCTTTTAGTTTTGTTGGTTGTTTCCTTTGCTGTGCAGAAGCTTTTATCTTCATAAGGTCCCAGTAATTCACTTTTGCTTTTAATTCCCTTGCCTTTGGGGATGTGTCGAGTAAGAGATGGCTACGGCTGAGGTCAGAGAGGTCTTTTCCTGCTTTCTCCTCTAAGGTTTTGATGGTTTCCTGTCTCACATTCAGGTCCTTGATCCATTTTGAGTTTATTTTTGTGAATGGTGTGAGAAAGTGGTCTAGTTTCAACCTTCTGCATGTTGCTGTCCAGTTCTCCCAGCACCATTTGTTAAAGAGACTGTCTTTTTTCCATTGGATGTTCTTTCCTGCTTTGTCAAAGATGAGTTGGCCATACGTTTGTGGGTCTAGTTCTGGGGTTTCTATTCTATTCCATTGGTCTATGTGTCTGTTTTTGTGCCAATACCATGCTGTCTTGATGATGACAGCTTTGTAGTAGAGGCTAAAGTCTGGGATTGTGATGCCTCCTGCTTTGGTCTTCTTCTTCAAAATTACTTTGGCTATTCGGGGCCTTTTGTGGTTCCATATGAATTTTAGGATTGCTTGTTCTAGTTTCGAGAAGAATGCTGGTGCAATTTTGATTGGGATTGCATTGAATGTGTAGATAGCTTTGGGTAGTATTGACATTTTGACAATATTTATTCTTCCAATCCATGAGCAGGGAATGTCTTTCCATTTCTTTAAATCTTCTTCAATTACCTTCATAAGCTTTCTATAGTTTTCAGCATACAGATCCTTTACATCTTTGGTTAGATTTATTCCTAGGTATTTTATGCTTCTTGGTGCAATTGTGAATGGGATCAGTTTCCTTATTTGTCTTTCTGTTGCTTCATTGTTAGTGTATAAGAATGCAACTGATTTCTGTACATTGATTTTGTATCCTGCAACTTTGCT